>NW_027189143.1:3228627-3247557 GCF_040958095.1 Procambarus clarkii
CCACTACTGTTACCCTCCACTTCTGCCACCCTGCACTACTGCCATCCTCCACTACCACCACCCTACACTACCGCCACCCTCCACTACTGCCACCCTACACTACCACCATCCTTCACTACTGCCACCCTCCACTAATACCACCCTCCACTACTGCCACCCTCCACTACCACCATCCTTCATTACTGCCACCCTCCACTACCGCCACCCTACACAACTGCCACCCTACACTACCACCACCCTCCACTACTGCCACCCTCCTCTACTGCCACCCTCCACTACCACCACCCTCCACTTCCACCACCTTCCACTACCACCACCCTCCACTACCACCACCTTCCACTGCTGCCACCCTCCACTAGTGCCACCCTCCACTACTGCCACCCTCCACTACTACCACCCTCCACTACTGCCACCCCTCCACTACTGCCACCCTCCACTAGTGCCACCCTCCACTACTGCCACCCACCACTACCACCACCCTCCACTAATGTCACCCTGCACTACTGCCACCCTCCACTACTGCCACCCTCCACTACTGCCACCCTCCACTACTGCCACCCTCCACTAGTGCCACCCTACACTACCACCACCCTCCACTACCGCCACCCTCCACTACTGTTACCCTCAACTACCACCACCCTCCACTACTGCCATCCCCCACTACTGTTACCCTCCACTTCTGCCACCCTCCACTACTGCCATCCTCCACTACCACCACCCTACACTACCACCATCCTTCACTACTGCCACCCTCCACTAATGCCACCCTCCACTACTGCCACCCTCCACTACCACCATCCTTCACTACTGTCACCCTCCACTACCGCCACCCAACACAACAGCCACCCTACACTACCACCACCCTCCACTACTGCCACCCTCCACTACTGCCACCCTACACTACCGCCACCCACCACTACTGCCAACCTCCACTACTGTCACGCTCCACTACTGCCACCCTCCACTACTGACACCCTAAACTACCGGCACCCACCACTACTGCCACCCTCCACTAGTGCCACCCTCCAATACCACCACCCTCCACTAATGTCACCCTGCACTACTGCCATCCTCTGCTACTGCCACCCTCCACTACTGCCACCCTCCACTACTGCCACCCTCCACTACTGCCACCCTCCACTACTGCCACCCTTCACTACTGCCACCCTCCTCTACTGCCACCCTCCACTACTGCCCCCCTCCACTACCACCACCCTCCACTACTGCCACCCTCCACTAGTGCCACCCTCCAATACCACCACCCTCCACTATAGTCACCCTGCACTACTACCATCCTGCACTACTGCCACCCTCCACTACTGCCACCCTCCACTACTGCCACCCTCCACTAGTGCTACCCTCCACTACTGTGACCCTCCACTACCACCACCCTCCACTACTGTCAACCTCCACTTCCGCCACCCTCCACTACCGCCACCCTACACTACTGCCACCATACACTACTGCCACCCTACACTTCTGTCATCCTCCACTACTATTACCCTCCACTACCACCACCCTCCACTACCGCCACCCTCCACTACTGTTACCCTCAACTACCACCACCCTCCACTACTGCCATCCTCTACTACTGTTACCCTCCACTTTTGCCACCCTGCACTACTGCCATCCTCCACTACCACCACCCTACACTACCGCCACCCTCCACTACTGCCACCATACACTACCACCATCCTTCATTACTGCCACCCTCCACTACCGCCGCCCTACACAACTGCCACCCTACACTACCACCACCCTCCACTACTGCCACCCTCCTCTACTGCCACCCTCCACTACCACCACCCTCCACTTCCACCACCTTCCACTACCACCACCCTCCACTACCACCACCTTCCACTGCTGCCACCCTCCACTAGTGCCACCCTCCACTACTGCCACCCTCCACTACTACCACCCTCCACTACTGCCACCCTCCACTGCTACCACCCTCTACTACTGCCACCCTCCACTACTGCCACCATCCACTGCTGCCACCCTCCCCTACTGCCACCCTCCACTACTGCCACCCTCCACTACTGCAACCCCCCACTACTGCCACCCTCCACTACCGCCACCCACCACTACCACCACCCTCCACTACCACCACCCTCCACTACCACCACCCTCCACTACTGCCACCCTCCACTACTGCCACCCTCCACTACCGCCACCCACCACTACTGCCACCCTCCACTACTGCCACCCTACACTACCGCCACCCACCACTACTGCCACCCTTTACTACTGCTATCCTCCACTAATGTCACCCTGCACTTCTGCCACCCTCCACTACTGCCACCCTCCACTACTACCACCCTCCACTACTGCCACCCTCCACTACTGCCACACTCAACTACCACCACCCTCCACTATCACCACCCTCCACTACTGCCACCCTCCACTACTGCCACCCTCCACTACTGCCAACCTCCACTAATGCCACCCTCAACTACCACCACCCTCCACTATCACCACCCTCTACTACTGCCACCCTCCACTTCTGCACCCTTCACTACTGCCACCCTCTACTACTACCACCCTCCACTACTGCCACCCTCCACTACTGCCACCCTCAACTACCACCACCCTCCACTATCACCACCCTCCACTACTGCCACCCTCCACTACTGCCACCCTCCACTACTGCCACCCTCCACTACTGCCACCCTCCAATAGTGCCACCCTCCACTACTGCCACCCTCCACTACAACCACCCTCCACTACTGCCACCCTCCACTACCGCCACCCTGCACTACTGCCACCCTCCACTACTGCCACCCTCCACTACTGCCACCCTCCAATTGTGCCACCCTCCACTACTGCCACCCTCCACTACCACCACCCTCCACTACTGCCACCCTCCACTACTGCCACCCTCCACTACCACCACCCTCCACTATCGCAACCCTCCACTAATGTCACCCTGCACTACTGCCACCCTCCACTACTGACACCCTCCACTACTGTCACTCTCCACTACTGTCAACCTCCAAAACTGCCACCCTCCACTACTGTCACCCTCCACTACTGCCACCCTCCACTACCGCCACCCTCCACTACCGCCACCCTACACTACAGCCACCCTCCACTACTGCCACCCTCCACTACTGCCACCCTCCACTAATGGCACCCTGCACTACTGCCACCGTCCACTGCTGCCACCCTCCACTACCGCCACCCACCACTACTGCCACCCTCCACTACTGCCACCCTCCACTAATGTCACCCTGCACTACTGCCACCGTCCACTACTGCCACCCTCCACTACCGCCACCCACCATTACTGCCACCCTCCACTACTGCCGCCCTCAACTACCACCACTCTCCACTATCACCACCCTCCACTACTGCCACCCTCCACTACTGCCACCCTTCACTACTGCCACCCTCCACTAGTGCCACCCTCCACTACTGCCACCCTCCACTACCACCACCCTCCACTACTGCCACCCTCCACTAGTGCCACCCTCCAATACCACCAC
Source organism: Procambarus clarkii (assembly GCF_040958095.1). NCBI lineage: Eukaryota > Metazoa > Arthropoda > Malacostraca > Decapoda > Cambaridae > Procambarus > Procambarus clarkii. Next base: position 3,232,113 of record NW_027189143.1, read on the forward strand.
CCTCCACTAATGTCACCCTGCACTACTGCCATCCTGCACTACTGCCACCCTCCACTACTGCAACCCTCCACTACTGCCACCCTCCACTAGTGCCACCCTCCACTACTGCGACCCTCCACTACCACCACCCTCCACTACTGTCAACCTCCACTTCCGCCACCCTCCACTACCGCCACCCTACACTACTGCCACCATACACTACTGCCACCCTACACTTCTGTCATCCTCCACTACTATTGCCCTCCACTACCACCACCCTCCACTACCGCCACCCTCCACTACTGTTACCCTCAACTCCCACCACCATCCACTACTGCCATCCTCCACTACTGTTACCCTCCACTTCTGCCACCCTGCACTACTGCCATCCTCCACTACCACCACCCTACACTACCGCCACCCTCCACTACTGCCACCCTACACTACCACCATCCTTCACTACTGCCACCCTCCACTAATACCACCCTCCACTACTGCCACACTCCACTACCACCATCCTTCATTACTGCCACCCTCCACTACCGCCACCCTACACAACTGCCACCCTACACTACCACCACCCTCCACTACTGCCACCCTCCTCTACTGCCACCCTCCACTACCACCACCCTCCACTTCCAACACCCTCCACTACCACCACCCTCCACTACCACCACCTTCCACTGCTGCCACCCTCCACTAGTGCCACCCTCCACTAATGCCACCCTCCACTACTACCACCCTCCACTACTGCCACCCCTCCACTACTGCCACCCTCCACTAGTGCCACCCTCCACTACTGCCACCCACCACTACCACCACCCTCCACTAATGTCACCCTGCACTACTGCCACCCTCCACTACTGCCACCCTCCACTACTGCCACCCTCCACTACTTCCACCCTCCACTAGTGCCACCCTACACTACCACCACCCTCCACTACCGCCACCCTCCACTACTGTTACCCTCAACTACCACCACCCTCCACTACTGCCATCCCCTACTATTGTTACCCTCCATTTCTGCCACCCTCCACTAATGCCATCCTCCACTACCACCACCCTACACTACCACCATCCTTCACTACTGCCACCCTCCACTAATGCCACCCTCCACTACTGCTACCCTCCACTACCACCATCCTTCACTACTGCCACTCTCCACTACCGCCACCCAACACAACAGCCACCCTACACTACCACCACCCTCCACTACTGCCACCCTCCACTACTGCCACCCTACACTACCGCCACCCACCACTACTGCCAACCTCCACTACTGTCACGCTCCACTACTGCAACCCTCCACTACTGCCACCCTAAACTACCGGCACCCACCACTACTGCCACCCTCCACTAGTGCCACCCTCCAATACCACCACCCTCCACTATTGTCACCCTGCACTACTGCCATCCTCTGCTACTGCCACCCTCCACTACTGCCACCCTCCACTACTGCCACCCTCCACTACTGCCACCCTCCACTACTGCCACCCTTCACTACTGCCACCCTCCACTAGTGCCACCCTCCACTACTGCCACCCTCCACTACCACCACCCTCCACTACTGCCACCCTCCACTAGTGCCACCCTCCAATACCACCACCCTCCACTAATGTCACCCTGCACTACTGCCATCCTGCACTACTGCCACCCTCCACTACTGCCACCCTCCACTACTGCCACCCTCCACTAGTGCCACCCTCCACTACTGCGACCCTCCACTACCACCACCCTCCACTACTGTCAACCTCCACTTCCGCCACCCTCCACTACCGCCACCCTACACTACTGCCACCATACACTACTGCCACCCTACACTTCTGTCATCCTCCACTACTATTACCCTCCACTACCACCACCCTCCACTACCGCCACCCTCCACTACTGTTACCCTCAACTACCACCACCCTCCACTACTGCCATCCTCCACTACTGTTACCCTCCACTTCTGCCACCCTGCACTACTGCCATCCTCCACTACCACCACCCTACACTACCGCCACCCTCCACTACTGCCACCCTACACTACCACCATCCTTCACTACTGCCACCCTCCACTACTACCACCCTCCACTACTGCCACCCTCCACTACCACCATCCTTCATTACTGCCACCCTCCACTACCGCCACCCTACACAACTGCCACCCTACACTACCACCACCCTCCACTACTGCCACCCTCCTCTACTGCCACCCTCCACTACCACCACCCTCCACTTCCACCACCCTCCACTACCACCACCCTCCACTACCACCACCTTCCACTGCTGCCACCCTCCACTAGTGCCACCCTCCACTACTGCCACCCTCCACTACTACCACCCTCCACTACTGCCACCCCTCCACTACTGCCACCCTCCACTAGTGCCACCCTCCACTACTGCCACCCACCACTACCACCACCCTCCACTAATGTCACCCTGCACTACTGCCACCCTCCACTACTGCCACCCTCCACTACTGCCACCCTCCACTAGTGCCACCCTACACTACCACCACCCTCCACTACCGCCACCCTCCACTACTGTTACCCTCAACTACCACCACCCTCCACTACTGCCATCCCCCACTACTGTTACCCTCCACTTCTGCCACCCTCCACTACTGCCATCCTCCACTACCACCACCCTACAATACCACCATCCTTCACTACTGCCACCCTCCACTAATGCCACCCTCCACTACTGCCACCCTCCACTACCACCATCCTTCACTACTGCCACCCTCCACTACCGCCACCCAACACAACAGCCACCCTACACTACCACCACCCTCCACTACTGCCACCCTCCACTACTGCCACCCTACACTACCGCCACCCACCACTACTGCCTACCTCCACTACTGTCACGCTCCACTACTGCCACCCTCCACTACTGCCACCCTAAACTACCGGCACCCACCACTATTTCCACCCTCCACTAGTGCCACCCTCCAATACCACCACCCTCCACTAATGTCACCCTGCACTACTGCCATCCTCTGCTACTGCCACCCTCCACTACTGCCACCCTCCACTACTGCCACCCTCCACTACTGCCACCCTCCACTACTGCCACCCTTTACTACTGCCACCCTCCACTAGTGCCACCCTCCACTACTGCCACCCTCCACTACCACCACCCTCCACTACTGCCACCCTCCACAATTGCCACCCTCCAATACCACCACCCTCCACAAATGTCACCCTGCACTACTGCCATCCTGCACTACTGCCACCCTCCACTACTGCCACCCTCTACTACTGCCACCCTCCACTAGTGCCACCCTCCACTACTGCGACCCTCCACTACCACCACCCTCCACTACTGTCAACCTCCACTTCCGCCACCCTCCACTACCGCCACCCTACACTACTGCCACCATACACTACTGCCACCCTACACTTCTGTCATCCTCCACTACTATTACCCTCCACTACCACCACCCTCCACTACCGCCACCCTCCACTACTGTTACCCTCAACTACCACCACCCTCCACTACTGCCATCCTCCACTACTGTTACCCTCCACTTCTGCCACCCTGCACTACTGCCATCCTCCACTACCACCACCCTACACTACCGCCACCCTCCACTACTGCCACCCTACACTACCACCATCCTTCACTACTGCCACCCTCCACTAATACCACCCTCCACTACTGCCACCCTCCACTACCACCATCCTTCATTACTGCCACCCTCCACTACCGCCACCCTACACAACTGCCACCCTACACTACCACCACCCTCCACTACTGCCACCCTCCTCTACTGCCACCCTCCACTACCACCACCCTCCACTTCCACCACCCTCCACTACCACCACCCTCCACTACCACCACCTTCCACTGCTGCCACCCTCCACTACTGCCACCCTCAACTATTACCACTCTCCACTATCACCACCCTCCACTTCTGCCACCCTCCACTACTGCCACCCTCCAATACTGCCACCCTCCACTACTGCCACCCTTCACTACTGCCACCCTCCACTAGTGCCACCCTCCACTACTGCCTCCCTCCACTACCACCACCCTCCACTACTGCCACCCTCCACTACCACCATCCTTCATTACTGCCACCCTCCACTACCGCCACCCTACACAACTGCCACCCTACACTACCACCACCCTCCACTACTGCCACCCTCCTCTACTGCCACCCTCCACTACCACCACCCTCCACTTCCACCACCCTCCACTACCACCACCCTCCACTACCACCACCTTCCCCTGCTGCCACCCTACACTACTGCCACCCTCAACTACCACCACTCTCCACTATCACCACCCTCCACTTCTGCCACCCTCCACTACTGCCACCATCCACTACTGCCACCCTCCACTACTGCCACCCTTCACTACTGCCACCCTCTACTAGTGCCACCCTCCACTACTGCCACCCTCCACTACCACCACCCTCCACTACTGCCACTCTCCACTAGTGCCACCCTCCAATACCACCACCCTCCACTAATGTCACCCTGCACTACTGCCATCCTGCACTACTGCCACCCTCCACTACTGCCACCCTCCACTACTGCCACCCTCAACTAGTGCCACCCTCCACTACTGCGACCCTCCACTACCACCACCCTCCACTACTGTCAACCTCCACTTCCGCCACCCTCCACTACCGCCACCCTACACTACTGCCACCATACACTGCTGCCACCCTACACTTCTGTCATCCTCCACTACTATTACCCTCCACTACCACCACCCTCCACTACCGCCACCCTCCACTACTGTTACCCTCAACTACCACCACCCTCCACTACTGTTACCCTCCACTTCTGCCACCCTGCACTACTGCCATCCTCCACTACCACCACCCTACACCACCGCCAACCTCCACTACTGCCACCCTACACTACCACCATCCTTCACTACTGCCACCCTCCACTAATACCACCCTCCACTACTGCCACCCTCCACTACCACCATCCTTCATTACTGCCACCCTCCACTACCGCCACCCTACACAACTGCCACCCTACACTACCACCACCCTCCACTACTGCCACCCTCCTCTACTGCCACCCTCCACTACCACCACCTTCCACTGCTGCCACCCACCACTAGTGCCACCCTCCACTACTGCCACCCTCCACTACTACCACCCTCCACTACTGCCACCCCTCCACTACTGCCACCCTCCACTAGTGCCACCCTCCACTACTGCCACCCACCACTACCACCACCCTCCACTAATGTCACCCTGCACTACTGCCACCCTCCACTACTGCCACCCTCCACTACTGCCACCCTCCACTACTGCCACCCTCCACTAGTGCCACCCTACACTACCACCACCCTCCACTACCGCCACCCTCCACTACTGTTACCCTCAACTACCACCACCCTCCACTACTGCCATCCCCCACTACTGTTACCCTCCACTTTTGCCACCCTCCACTACTGCCATCCTCCACTACCACCACCCTACACTACCACCATCCTTCACTACTGCCACCCTCCACTAATGCCACCCTCCACTACTGCCACCCTCCACTACCACCATCCTTCACTACTGCCACCCTCCACTACCGCCACCCAACACAACAGCCACCCTACACTACCACCACCCTCCACTACTGCCACCCTCCACTACTGCCACCCTACACTACCGCCACCCACCACTACTGCCAACCTCCACTACTGTCACGCTCCACTACTGCCACCCTCCACTACTGCCACCCTAAACTACCGGCACCCACCACTACTGCCACCCTCCACTAGTGCCACCCTCCAATACCACCACCCTCCACTAATGTCACCCTGCACTACTGCCATCCTCTGCTACTGCCACCCTCCACTACTGCCACCCTCCATTACTGCCACCCTCCACTACTGCCACCCTCCACTACTGCCACCCTTCACTACTGCCACCCTCCTCTACTGCCACCCTCCACTACTGCCACCCTCCACTACCACCACCCTCCACTACTGCCACCCTCCACTAGTGCCACCCTCCAATACCACCACCCTCCACTATAGTCACCCTGCACTACTGCCATCCTGCACTACTGCCACCCTCCACTACTGCCACCCTCCACTACTGCCACCCTCCACTAGTGCCACCCTCCACTACTGTGACCCTCCACTACCACCACCCTCCACTACTGTCAACCTCCACTTCCGCCACCCTCCACTACCGCCACCCTACACTACTGCCACCATACACTACTGCCACCCTACACTTCTGTCATCCTCCACTACTATTACCCTCCACTACCACCACCCTCCACTACCGCCACCCTCCACTACTGTTACCCTCAACTACCACCACCCTCCACTACTGCCATCCTCCACTACTGTTACCCTCCACTTCTGCCACCCTGCACTACTGCCATCCTCCACTACCACCACCCTACACTACCGCCACCCTCCACTACTGCCACCCTACACTACCACCATCCTTCACTACTGCCACCCTCCACTAATACCACCCTCCACTACTGCCACCCTCCACTACCACCATCCTTCATTACTGCCACCCTCCACTACCGCCACCCTACACAACTGCCACCCTACACTACCACCACCCTCCACTACTGCCACCCTCCTCTACTGCCACCCTCCACTACCACCACCCTCCACTTCCACCACCTTCCACTACCACCACCCTCCACTACCACCACCTTCCACTGCTGCCACCCTCCACTAGTGCCACCCTCCACTACTGCCACCCTCCACTACTACCACCCTCCACTACTGCCACCCCTCCACTACTGCCACCCTCCACTAGTGCCACCCTCCACTACTGCCACCCACCACTACCACCACCCTCCACTAATGTCACCCTGCACTACTGCCACCCTCCACTACTGCCACCCTCCACTACTGCCACCCTCCACTACTGCCACCCTCCACTAGTGCCACCCTACACTACCACCACCCTCCACTACCGCCACCCTCCACTACTGTTACCCTCAACTACCACCACCCTCCACTACTGCCATCCCCCACTACTGTTACCCTCCACTTCTGCCACCCTCCACTACTGCCATCCTCCACTACCACCACCCTACACTACCACCATCCTTCACTACTGCCACCCTCCACTAATGCCACCCTCCACTACTGCCACCCTCCACTACCACCATCCTTCACTACTGTCACCCTCCACTACCGCCACCCAACACAACAGCCACCCTACACTACCACCACCCTCCACTACTGCCACCCTCCACTACTGCCACCCTACACTACCGCCACCCACCACTACTGCCAACCTCCACTACTGTCACGCTCCACTACTGCCACCCTCCACTACTGACACCCTAAACTACCGGCACCCACCACTACTGCCACCCTCCACTAGTGCCACCCTCCAATACCACCACCCTCCACTAATGTCACCCTGCACTACTGCCATCCTCTGCTACTGCCACCCTCCACTACTGCCACCCTCCACTACTGCCACCCTCCACTACTGCCACCCTCCACTACTGCCACCCTTCACTACTGCCACCCTCCTCTACTGCCACCCTCCACTACTGCCCCCCTCCACTACCACCACCCTCCACTACTGCCACCCTCCACTAGTGCCACCCTCCAATACCACCACCCTCCACTATAGTCACCCTGCACTACTACCATCCTGCACTACTGCCACCCTCCACTACTGCCACCCTCCACTACTGCCACCCTCCACTAGTGCTACCCTCCACTACTGTGACCCTCCACTACCACCACCCTCCACTACTGTCAACCTCCACTTCCGCCACCCTCCACTACCGCCACCCTACACTACTGCCACCATACACTACTGCCACCCTACACTTCTGTCATCCTCCACTACTATTACCCTCCACTACCACCACCCTCCACTACCGCCACCCTCCACTACTGTTACCCTCAACTACCACCACCCTCCACTACTGCCATCCTCTACTACTGTTACCCTCCACTTTTGCCACCCTGCACTACTGCCATCCTCCACTACCACCACCCTACACTACCGCCACCCTCCACTACTGCCACCATACACTACCACCATCCTTCATTACTGCCACCCTCCACTACCGCCACCCTACACAACTGCCACCCTACACTACCACCACCCTCCACTACTGCCACCCTCCTCTACTGCCACCCTCCACTACCACCACCCTCCACTTCCACCACCTTCCACTACCACCACCCTCCACTACCACCACCTTCCACTGCTGCCACCCTCCACTAGTGCCACCCTCCACTACTGCCACCCTCCACTACTACCACCCTCCACTACTGCCACCCCTCCACTACTGCCACCCTCCACTAGTGCCACCCTCCACTACTGCCACCCACCACTACCACCACCCTCCACTAATGTCACCCTGCACTACTGCCACCCTCCACTACTGCCACCCTCCACTACTGCCACCCTCCACTACTGTCACCCTCCACTAGTGCCACCCTACACTACCACCACCCTCCACTACCGCCACCCTCCACTACTGTTACCCTCAACTACCACCACCCTCCACTACTGCCATCCCCCAATACTGTTACCCTCCACTTCTGCCACCCTCCACTACTGCCATCCTCCACTACCACCACCCTACACTACCACCATCCTTCACTGCTGCCACCCTCCACTAATGCCACCCTCCACTACTGCCACCCTCCACTACCACCATCCTTCACTACTGTCACCCTCCACTACCGCCACCCAACACAACAGCCACCCTACACTACCACCACCCTCCACTACTGCCACCCTCCACTACTGCCACCCTACACTACCGCCACCCACAACTACTGCCAACCTCCACTACTGTCACGCTCCACTACTGCCACCCTCCACTACTGCCACCCTAAACTACCGGCACCCACCACTACTGCCACCCTCCACTAGTGCCACCCTCCAATACCACCACCCTCCACTAATGTCACCCTGCACTACTGCCATCCTCTGCTACTGCCACCGTCCACTACTGCCACCCTCCACTACTGCCACCCTCCACTACTGCCACCCTTCACTACTGCCACCCTCCACTAGTGCCACCCTCCACTACTGCCACCCTCCACTACCACCACCCTCCACTACTGCCACCCTCCACTAGTGCCACCCTCCAATACCACCACCCTCCACTAATGTCACCCTGCACAACTGCCATCCTGCACTACTGCCACCCTCCACTACTGCCACCCTCCACTACTGCCACCCTCCACTAGTGCCACCCTCCACTACTGCGACCCTCCACTACCACCACCCTCCACTACTGTCAACCTCCTCTTCCGCCACCCTCCACTACCGCCACCCTACACTACTGCCACCATACACTACTGCCACCCTACACTTCTGTCATCCTCCACTACTATTACCCTCCACTACCACCACCCTCCACTACCGCCACCCTCCACTACTGTTACCCTCAACTACCACCACCCTCCACTGCTGCCATCCTCCACTACTGTTACCCTCCACTTCTGCCACCCTGCACTACTGCCATCCTCCACTACCACCACCCTACACTACCGCCACCCTCCACTACTGCCACCCTACACTACCACCATCCTTCACTACTGCCACCCTCCACTAATACCACCCTCCACTACTGCCACCCTCCACTACCACCATCCTTCATTACTGCCACCCTCCACTACCGCCACCCTACACAACTGCCACCCTACACTACCACCACCCTCCACTACTGCCACCCTCCTCTACTGCCACCCTCCACTACTACCACCCTCCACTTCCACCACCCTCCACTACCACCACCCTCCACTACCACCACCTTCCACTGCTGCCACCCTCCACTAGTGCCACCCTCCACTACTGCCATCCTCCACTACTACCACCCTCCACTACTGCCACCCCTCCACTACTGCCACCCTCCACTAGGGCCACCCTCCACTACTGCCACCCACCACTACCACCACCCTCCACTAATGTCACCCTGCACTACTGCCACCCTCCACTACTGCCACCCTCCACTACTGCCACCCTCCACTACTGCCACCCTCCACTAGTGCCACCCTACACTACCACCACCCTCCACTACCGCCACCCTCCACTACTGTTACCCTCAACTACCACCACCCTCCACTACTGCCAACCCCCACTACTGTTACCCTCCACTTCTGCCACCCTCCACTAAAGCCATCCTCCACTACCACCACCCTACACTACCACCATCCTTCACTACTGCCACCCTCCATTAATGCCACCCTCCACTACTGCCACCCTCCACTACCACCATCCTTCACTACTGCCACCCTCCACTACCGCCACCCAACACAACAGCCACCCTACACTACCACCACCCTCCACTACTGCCACCCTCCACTACTGCCACCCTACACTACCGCCACCCACCACTACTGCCAACCTCCACTACTGTCACGCTCTACTACTGCCACCCTCCACTACTGCCACCCTAAACTACCGGCACCCACCACTACTGCCACCCTCCACTAGTGCCACCCTCCAATACCACCACCCTCCACTAATGTCACCCTGCACTACTGCCATCCTCTGCTACTGCCACCCTCCACTACTGCCACCCTCCACTACTGCCACCCTCCACTAGTGCCACCCGCCACTTCTGCCACCCTCCACTACCACCACCCTCCACTACTGTCACTCTCCACTACTGTCAACCTCCACTACCGGCACCCTCCACTACCGCCACCCTCCACTACCGCCACCCTTCACTACAGCCACCCTACACTTCTGCCATCCTCCACTACTATTACCCTCCACTACCACCACCCTCCATTACTGCCATCCTCCACTACTGTTACCCTCCACTTCTGCCACCCTGCACTACTGCCATCCTCCACTACCACCACCCTACACTACCGCCACCCTCCACTACTGCCACCCTACACTACCACCATCCTTCACTACTGCCACCCTCCACTACCGCCACCCTACACAACTGCCACCCTACACTACCACCACCCTCCACTACTGCCACCCTCGACTACTGCCACCCTCCACTACCACCACCCTCCACTTCCACCACCCTCCACTACCACCACCCTCCACGACCACCACCCTCCACTACCACCATCCTCCAATGCTGCCACCCTCCACTAGTGCCACCTTCCACTACTGCCACCCTCCACTACTGCCACCCTCCACTACTACCACCCTCCACTACTGCCACCCCTCCACTACTGCCACCCTCCACTAGTGCCACCCTCCACTACTGCCACCCACCACTACCACCACCCTCCACTACTGCCACCCTCCACTAGTGCCACCCTCCACTACCGCCTCCCTCCACTACTTCCACCCTACACTACCACCTCCCTCCACTACCACCACCCTCCACTACTGCCACCCTCCACTACTGCCACCCTCCACTACTGCCACCCTACACTACCGCCACCCTCCACTACTGCCACCATACACTACCACCATCCTTCATTACTGCCACCCTCCACTACCGCCACCCTACACAACTGCCACCCTACACTACCACCACCCTCCACTACTGCCACCCTCCTCTACTGCCACCCTCCACTACCACCACCCTCCACTTCCACCACCTTCCACTACCACCACCCTCCACTACCACCACCTTCCACTGCTGCCACCCTCCACTAGTGCCACCCTCCACTACTGCCACCCTCCACTACTACCACCCTCCACTACTGCCACCCCTCCACTACTGCCACCCTCCACTAGTGCCACCCTCCACTACTGCCACCCACCACTACCACCACCCTCCACTAATGTCACCCTGCACTACTGCCACCCTCCACTACTGCCACCCTCCACTACTGCCACCCTCCACTACTGCCACCCTCCACTAGTGCCACCCTACACTACCACCACCCTCCACTACCGCCACCCTCCACTACTGTTACCCTCAACTACCACCACCCTCCACTACTGCCATCCCCCAATACTGTTACCCTCCACTTCTGCCACCCTCCACTACTGCCATCCTCCACTACCACCACCCTACACTACCACCATCCTTCACTGCTGCCACCCTCCACTAATGCCACCCTCCACTACTGCCACCCTCCACTACCACCATCCTTCACTACTGTCACCCTCCACTACCGCCACCCAACACAACAGCCACCCTACACTACCACCACCCTCCACTACTGCCACCCTCCACTACTGCCACCCTACACTACCGCCACCCACAACTACTGCCAACCTCCACTACTGTCACGCTCCACTACTGCCACCCTCCACTACTGCCACCCTAAACTACCGGCACCCACCACTACTGCCACCCTCCACTAGTGCCACCCTCCAATACCACCACCCTCCACTAATGTCACCCTGCACTACTGCCATCCTCTGCTACTGCCACCGTCCACTACTGCCACCCTCCACTACTGCCACCCTCCACTACTGCCACCCTTCACTACTGCCACCCTCCACTAGTGCCACCCTCCACTACTGCCACCCTCCACTACCACCACCCTCCACTACTGCCACCCTCCACTAGTGCCACCCTCCAATACCACCACCCTCCACTAATGTCACCCTGCACAACTGCCATCCTGCACTACTGCCACCCTCCACTACTGCCACCCTCCACTACTGCCACCCTCCACTAGTGCCACCCTCCACTACTGCGACCCTCCACTACCACCACCCTCCACTACTGTCAACCTCCTCTTCCGCCACCCTCCACTACCGCCACCCTACACTACTGCCACCATACACTACTGCCACCCTACACTTCTGTCATCCTCCACTACTATTACCCTCCACTACCACCACCCTCCACTACCGCCACCCTCCACTACTGTTACCCTCAACTACCACCACCCTCCACTGCTGCCATCCTCCACTACTTTTACCCTCCACTTCTGCCACCCTGCACTACTGCCATCCTCCACTACCACCACCCTACACTACCGCCACCCTCCACTACTGCCACCCTACACTACCACCATCCTTCACTACTGCCACCCTCCACTAATACCACCCTCCACTACTGCCACCCTCCACTACCACCATCCTTCATTACTGCCACCCTCCACTACCGCCACCCTACACAACTGCCACCCTACACTACCACCACCCTCCACTACTGCCACCCTCCTCTACTGCCACCCTCCACTACTACCACCCTCCACTTCCACCACCCTCCACTACCACCACCCTCCACTACCACCACCTTCCACTGCTGCCACCCTCCACTAGTGCCACCCTCCACTACTGCCATCCTCCACTACTACCACCCTCCACTACTGCCACCCCTCCACTACTGCCACCCTCCACTGGGGCCACCCTCCACTACTGCCACCCACCACTACCACCACCCTCCACTAATGTCACCCTGCACTACTGCCACCCTCCACTACTGCCACCCTCCACTACTGCCACCCTCCACTACTGCCACCCTCCACTAGTGCCACCCTACACTACCACCACCCTCCACTACCGCCACCCTCCACTACCGCCACCCTCCACTACTGTTACCCTCAACTACCACCACCCTCCACTACTGCCAACCCCCACTACTGTTACCCTCCACTTCTGCCACCCTCCACTAAAGCCATCCTCCACTACCACCACCCTACACTACCACCATCCTTCACTACTGCCACCCTCCATTAATGCCACCCTCCACTACTGCCACCCTCCACTACCACCATCTTTCACTACTGCCACCCTCCACTACCGCCACCCAACACAACAGCCACCCTACACTACCACCACCCTCCACTACTGCCACCCTCCACTACTGCCACCCTACACTACCGCCACCCACCACTACTGCCAACCTCCACTACTGTCACGCTCTACTACTGCCACCCTCCACTACTGCCACCCTAAACTACCGGCACCCACCACTACTGCCACCCTCCACTAGTGCCACCCTCCAATACCACCACCCTCCACTAATGTCACCCTGCACTACTGCCATCCTCTGCTACTGCCACCCTCCACTACTGCCACCCTCCACTACTGCCACCCTCCACTAGTGCCACCCGCCACTTCTGCCACCCTCCACTACCACCACCCTCCACTACTGTCACTCTCCACTACTGTCAACCTCCACTACCGGCACCCTCCACTACCGCCACCCTCCACTACCGCCACCCTTCACTACAGCCACCCTACACTTCTGCCATCCTCCACTACTATTACCCTCCACTACCACCACCCTCCATTACTGCCATCCTCCACTACTGTTACCCTCCACTTCTGCCACCCTGCACTACTGCCATCCTCCACTACCACCACCCTACACTACCGCCACCCTCCACTACTGCCACCCTACACTACCACCATCCTTCACTACTGCCACCCTCCACTACCGCCACCCTACACAACTGCCACCCTACACTACCACCACCCTCCACTACTGCCACCCTCGACTACTGCCACCCTCCACTACCACCACCCTCCACTTCCACCACCCTCCACTACCACCACCCTCCACGACCACCACCCTCCACTACCACCACCCTCCAATGCTGCCACCCTCCACTAGTGCCACCTTCCACTACTGCCACCCTCCACTACTGCCACCCTCCACTACTACCACCCTCCACTACTGCCACCCCTCCACTACTGCCACCCTCCACTAGTGCCACCCTCCACTACTGCCACCCACCACTACCACCACCCTCCACTACTGCCACCCTCCACTAGTGCCACCCTCCACTACCGCCTCCCTCCACTACTTCCACCCTACACTACCACCTCCCTCCACTACCACCACCCTCCACTACTGCCACCCTCCACTACTGCCACCCTCCACTACTGCCACCCTACACTACCGCCACCCACCACTACTGCCAACCTCCACTACTGCCACCCTCCACTACTGCCACCCTCCACTACTGCCACCCTAAACTACCGCCACCCACCACTACTGCCACCCTCCACTACTGCCACCCTCAACTACGACCACCCTCCACTATCACCACTCTCCACTACTGAAACCCTCCACTACTGCCACCCTAAACTACCGCCACCCAACAATACTGCCACCCTCCACTACTGCCACCCTCCACTAATGTCACCTTGCACTACTGCCACCCTCCACTACTGCCCCATCCACTACCACCCTCCACTACTGCCACCCTCCACTAATGTCACCCTGCACTACTGCCACCCTCCACTACTGCCACCCTCCACTACCGCCACCCACCAATACAGCCACCCTCCACTACCACCACCCTCCACTACTGCCACCCTCCACTACTGCCACCCTACACTACCACCACCCTCCACTACTGCCACCCTCAACTACTGCCACCCTACACTACCGCCACCCACCACTACTGCCACCCTCCACTACTGCTATCCTCCGCTAATGTCACCCTGCACTTCTGCCACCCTCAACTACCACCACCCTCCACTATCACCACCCTCTACTACTGCCACCCTCCACTACTGCCACCCTCCACTACTGCACCCTTCACTACTGCCACCCTCCACTGCTGCCATCCTTCACTACTGCCACCCTCCACTACAACCACCCTCCACTATCGCAATCCTCCACTAATGTCACCCTGCACTACTGCCACCCTCCACTGCTGCCAC
>NW_027189143.1:3248057-3280001 GCF_040958095.1 Procambarus clarkii
TACATATGCCATTATAAGTGCCGTACATATGCCATTATAGTGCCATACATATGCCATTATAAGTACCATACATATGCCATTATAAGTGCCATACATATGCCATTACAAGTATCATACATGTCTTTATAAGAATCATACATGTCTTTATAAGTACTGTACTTATGACTTTATAAGTACCATACATATTCCATTATAGGTACCATACATTTGCTATTATAAGTACCACACATATGGCATTATAAGTACCATATATTTCCTATGATAAGTACCACACCTAAACCATTATAAGCACGATACATATGCTGTTATAAGTACCATACATATGCTGTTATAAGTACCATACATATGCTGTTATAAGTACCATACATATGCCCATATAAGTACCATACGTATGCCCATATAAGTGCTATTCAAAATACTCTCTAAGTGAAGGAATATTGTAGAAATTACTTAATTTTCATTACCCATTTTTTATTCAGCACTTTATTATTATTATTACATGTTTTTCAACAAATTTTTCTTAATAATATGTTGAGAAAACACGATGAAATTTCTGATATTTGAGATGGCCGTATCTCGGTAAATATGAGTGTAAAGGCCTTAATATTGAAAATTAGCAAAGAAAGCCTTTACAGAAAGAAATGTAAATTGCTGTGGTAAACACAATGGTACCATTTTCAAAGCGATTCTATGGCTAGTTTTGATTTTGAGTTTTGAGAAAAATGACGATTTCGCCCGGGCTGCGATTCTTTCCTGGCAAACGGCTGTGTGGCAGAAAATGTTAGCTGGTCGCGAAAGATCCGATTATAAGTACCATATATTTCCTATTATAAGTACCACACATATGCATTATAAACACCATACATATGCCATATAAGTACCATACATATGCCATTATAAGTACTATATGCCAAATTAAGTACCATACATATGCCCATATAAGTACCATTCAAAATAATCTCTAAGCAAAGGAATAATATAGAAATTGCTTTATTTTATTACCCATTTTTATTGAGCTAGATATTTTTATTATTACATGTTTTTCAACTCATTTTTCTTAATAATATGTTGAGAAAACACGATGAAATTTTTGATATTTGAGATGGCTGTATCTCGGTAAATATGCGTGTAAAGGCCTTAATATTGAAAATTAGCAAAGAAAGCCTTTACAGAAAGAAATATAAATTGCTGTGGTAAACACAATGGTACCATTTTCAAAGCGATTCTATGGCTAGTTTTGATTTTGAGTTTGAGAAAATGACGATTTCGCCCGGGCTGCGATTCTCTCCTGGCAAAAGGCTGTGTGGCAGAAAATGTAAGCTGGTCGCCAAAGTGACATACTGTCCCGTTTTCTGATTTGGGTCCTCTGGTAGGTTAGGAGAGGACACCTTAAATTGACCTTTTTCTTGACGTTGGGAACCTTAGGAGGACGGGCTGAGTTAAGTACTATACATATGACCATATAAGTACCATTCTCATGCCCATATAAGTACCATAC
This sequence comes from Procambarus clarkii, assembly GCF_040958095.1. Taxonomy (NCBI): domain Eukaryota; kingdom Metazoa; phylum Arthropoda; class Malacostraca; order Decapoda; family Cambaridae; genus Procambarus; species Procambarus clarkii. The sequence continues at coordinate 3,249,556 of NW_027189143.1, forward strand.
ACGTAACAATATATGTACCATACACATGACCATAAAATGGCCATATAGTATTATACATAGGCTCGTGTAAGTACCATTGATATGCCCATATAAGTATCATACATATGCTCTTCTAAGTACCATAGATATGTCCTTGTAAGTATCATGTATGTGTCTTTATAAGTACCATACATATGCCTTTATAAGTACCATACATATGCCAATAAAAGTATCATATATGTCTTTATAAAATTAGTATTTTTCATGTCTTTATATGTGCTATACATATGTCTGTATAAGGACCTTCATATGTCTTTATAAGTACCATATGATGTCATTATAAGTACCATACATATGCCATTATAAGTGCCATACATATGCCATTATAAGTACCATACATATGCCATTATAAGTGCCGTACATATGCCATTATAAGTGCCATACATATGCCATTATAAGTACCATACATATGCCATTATAAGTGCCATACATATGCCATTACAAGTATCATACATGTCTTTATAAGAATCATACGTGTCTTTATAAGTACTGTACTTATGACTTTATAAGTACCATACATATTCCATTATAGGTACCATACATTTGCTATTATAAGTACCACACATATGGCATTATAAGTACCATATATTTCCTATGATAAGTACCACACCTAAACCATTATAAGCACGATACATATGCTGTTATAAGTACCATACATATGCTGTTATAAGTACCATACATATGCTGTTATAAGTACCATACATATGCCCATATAAGTACCATACGTATGCCCATATAAGTGCTATTCAAAATACTCTCTAAGTGAAGGAATATTGTAGAAATTACTTAATTTTCATTACCCATTTTTTATTCAGCACTTTATTATTATTATTACATGTTTTTCAACAAATTTTTCTTAATAATATGTTGAGAAAACACGATGAAATTTCTGATATTTGAGATGGCCGTATCTCGGTAAATATGAGTGTAAAGGCCTTAATATTGAAAATTAGCAAAGAAAGCCTTTACAGAAAGAAATGTAAATTGCTGTGGTAAACACAATGGTACCATTTTCAAAGCGATTCTATGGCTAGTTTTGATTTGAGTTTTGAGAAAAATGACGATTTCGCCCGGGCTGCGATTCTTTCCTGGCAAACGGCTGTGTGGCAGAAAATGTTAGCTGGTCGCGAAAGATCCGATTATAAGTACCATATATTTCCTATTATAAGTACCACACATATGCATTATAAACACCATACTATATGCCATATAAGTACCATACATATGCCATTATAAGTACTATATGCCAAATTAAGTACCATACATATGCCCATATAAGTACCATTCAAAATAATCTCTAAGCAAAGGAATAATATAGAAATTGCTTATTTTTATTACCCATTTTTATTGAGCTAGATTATTTTTATTATTACATGTTTTTCAACTCATTTTTCTTAATAATATGTTGAGAAAACACGATGAAATTTTTGATATTTGAGATGGCTGTATCTCGGTAAATATGCGTGTAAAGGCCTTAATATTGAAAATTAGCAAAGAAAGCCTTTACAGAAAGAAATATAAATTGCTGTGGTAAACACAATGGTACCATTTTCAAAGCGATTCTATGGCTAGTTTTGATTTGAGTTTTGAGAAAAATGACGATTTCGCCCGGGCTGCGATTCTCTCCTGCAAAAGGCTGTGTGGCAGAAAATGTAAGCTGGTCGCCAAAGTGACATACTGTCCCGTTTTCTGATTTGGGTCCTCTGGTAGGTTAGGAGAGGACACCTTAAATTGACCTTTTCTTGACGTTGGGAACCTTAGGAGGACGGGCTGAGTTAAGTACTATACATATGACCATATAAGTACCATTCTCATGCCCATATAAGTACCATACACGTAACAATATATGTACCATACACATGACCATAAATGGCCATATAAAGTATTATACATAGGCTCGTGTAAGTACCATTGATATGCCCATATAAGTATCATACATATGCTCTTCTAAGTACCATAGATATGTCCTTGTAAGTATCATGTATGTGTCTTTATAAGTACCATACATATGCCTTTATAAGTACCATACATATGCCAATAAAAGTATCATATATGTCTTTATAAAATTAGTATTTTTCATGTCTTTATATGTGCTATACATATGTCTGTATAAGGACCTTCATATGTCTTTATAAGTACCATATGATGTCATTATAAGTACCATACATATGCCATTATAAGTGCCATACATATGCCATTATAAGTACCATACATATGCCATTATAAGTGCCGTACATATGCCATTATAAGTGCCATACATATGCCATTATAAGTACCATACATATGCCATTATAAGTGCCATACATATGCCATTACAAGTATCATACATGTCTTTATAAGAATCATACGTGTCTTTATAAGTACTGTACTTATGACTTTATAAGTACCATACATATTCCATTATAGGTACCATACATTTGCTATTATAAGTACCACACATATGGCATTATAAGTACCATATATTTCCTATGATAAGTACCACACCTAAACCATTATAAGCACGATACATATGCTGTTATAAGTACCATACATATGCTGTTATAAGTACCATACATATGCTGTTATAAGTACCATACATATGCCCATATAAGTACCATACGTATGCCCATATAAGTGCTATTCAAAATACTCTCTAAGTGAAGGAATATTGTAGAAATTACTTAATTTTCATTACCCATTTTTTATTCAGCACTTTATTATTATTATTACATGTTTTTCAACAAATTTTTCTTAATAATATGTTGAGAAAACACGATGAAATTTCTGATATTTGAGATGGCCGTATCTCGGTAAATATGAGTGTAAAGGCCTTAATATTGAAAATTAGCAAAGAAAGCCTTTACAGAAAGAAATGTAAATTGCTGTGGTAAACACAATGGTACCATTTTCAAAGCGATTCTATGGCTAGTTTTGATTTTGAGTTTTGAGAAAAATGACGATTTCGCCCGGGCTGCGATTCTTTCCTGGCAAACGGCTGTGTGGCAGAAAATGTTAGCTGGTCGCGAAAGATCCGATTATAAGTACCATATATTTCCTATTATAAGTACCACACATATGCATTATAAACACCATACATATGCCATATAAGTACCATACATATGCCATTATAAGTACTATATGCCAAATTAAGTACCATACATATGCCCATATAAGTACCATTCAAAATAATCTCTAAGCAAAGGAATAATATAGAAATTGCTTTATTTTTATTACCCATTTTTATTGAGCTAGATATTTTTATTATTACATGTGTTTCAACTCATTTTTCTTAATAATATGTTGAGAAAACACGATGAAATTTTTGATATTTGAGATGGCTGTATCTCGGTAAATATGCGTGTAAAGGCCTTAATATTGAAAATTAGCAAAGAAAGCCTTTACAGAAAGAAATATAAATTGCTGTGGTAAACACAATGGTACCATTTTCAAAGCGATTCTCTGGCTAGTTTTGATTTTGAGTTTTGAGAAAAATGACGATTTCGCCCGGGCTGCGATTCTCTCCTGGCAAAAGGCTGTGTGGCAGAAAATGTAAGCTGGTCGCCAAAGTGACATACTGTCCCGTTTTCTGATTTGGGTCCTCTGGTAGGTTAGGAGAGGACACCTTAAATTGACCTTTTCTTGACGTTGGGAACCTTAGGAGGACGGGCTGAGTTAAGTACTATACATATGACCATATAAGTACCATTCTCATGCCCATATAAGTACCATACACGTAACAATATATGTACCATACACATGACCATAAAATGGCCATATAAGTATTATACATAGGCTCGTGTAAGTACCATTGATATGCCCATATAAGTATCATACATATGCTCTTCTAAGTACCATAGATATGTCCTTGTAAGTATCATGTATGTGTCTTTATAAGTACCATACATATGCCTTTATAAGTACCATACATATGCCAATAAAAGTATCATATATGTCTTTATAAAATTAGTATTTTTCATGTCTTTATATGTGCTATACATATGTCTGTATAAGGACCTTCATATGTCTTTATAAGTACCATATGATGTCATTATAAGTACCATACATATGCCATATGTATGGCATATAAGTACCAAACATATGCCATTATAAGTGCCGTACATATGCCATTATAAGTGCCATACATATGCCATTATAAGTACCATACATATGCCATTATAAGTGCCATACATATGCCATTACAAGTATCATACATGTCTTTATAAGAATCATACGTGTCTTTATAAGTACTGTACTTATGACTTTATAAGTACCATACATATTCCATTATAGGTACCATACATTTGCTATTATAAGTACCACACATATGGCATTATAAGTACCATATATTTCCTATGATAAGTACCACACCTAAACCATTATAAGCACGATACATATGCTGTTATAAGTACCATACATATGCTGTTATAAGTACCATACATATGCTGTTATAAGTACCATACATATGCCCATACAAGTACCATACGTATGCCCATATAAGTGCTATTCAAAATACTCTCTAAGTGAAGGAATATTGTAGAAATTACTTAATTTTCATTACCCATTTTTTATTCAGCACTTTATTATTATTATTACATGTTTTTCAACAAATTTTTCTTAATAATATGTTGAGAAAACACGATGAAATTTCTGATATTTGAGATGGCCGTATCTCGGTAAATATGAGTGTAAAGGCCTTAATATTGAAAATTAGCAAAGAAAGCCTTTACAGAAAGAAATGTAAATTGCTGTGGTAAACACAATGGTACCATTTTCAAAGCGATTCTATGGCTAGTTTTGATTTTGAGTTTTGAGAAAAATGACGATTTCGCCCGGGCTGCGATTCTTTCCTGGCAAACGGCTGTGTGGCAGAAAATGTTAGCTGGTCGCGAAAGATCCGATTATAAGTACCATATATTTCCTATTATAAGTACCACACATATGCATTATAAACACCATACATATGCCATATAAGTACCATACATATGCCATTATAAGTACTATATGCCAAATTAAGTACCATACATATGCCCATATAAGTACCATTCAAAATAATCTCTAAGCAAAGGAATAATATAGAAATTGCTTTATTTTTATTACCCATTTTTATTGAGCTAGATATTTTTATTATTACATGTTTTTCAACTCATTTTTCTTAATAATATGTTGAGAAAACACGATGAAATTTTTGATATTTGAGATGGCTGTATCTCGGTAAATATGCGTGTAAAGGCCTTAATATTGAAAATTAGCAAAGAAAGCCTTTACAGAAAGAAATATAAATTGCTGTGGTAAACACAATGGTACCATTTTCAAAGCGATTCTATGGCTAGTTTTGATTTTGAGTTTTGAGAAAAATGACGATTTCGCCCGGGCTGCGATTCTCTCCTGGCAAAAGGCTGTGTGGCAGAAAATGTAAGCTGGTCGCCAAAGTGACATACTGTCCCGTTTTCTGATTTGGGTCCTCTGGTAGGTTAGGAGAGGACACCTTAAATTGACCTTTTCTTGACGTTGGGAACCTTAGGAGGACGGGCTGAGTTAAGTACTATACATATGACCATATAAGTACCATTCTCATGCCCATATAAGTACCATACACGTAACAATATATGTACCATACACATGACCATAAAATGGCCATATAAGTATTATACATAGGCTCGTGTAAGTACCATTGATATGCCCATATAAGTATCATACATATGCTCTTCTAAGTACCATAGATATGTCCTTGTAAGTATCATGTATGTGTCTTTATAAGTACCATACATATGCCTTTATAAGTACCATACATATGCCAATAAAAGTATCATATATGTCTTTATAAAATTAGTATTTTTCATGTCTTTATATGTGCTATACATATGTCTGTATAAGGACCTTCATATGTCTTTATAAGTACCATATGATGTCATTATAAGTACCATACATATGCCATTATAAGTGCCATACATATGCCATTATAAGTACCAAACATATGCCATTATAAGTGCCGTACATATGCCATTATAAGTGCCATACATATGCCATTATAAGTACCATACATATGCCATTATAAGTGCCATACATATGCCATTACAAGTATCATACATGTCTTTATAAGAATCATACGTGTCTTTATAAGTACTGTACTTATGACTTTATAAGTACCATACATATTCCATTATAGGTACCATACATTTGCTATTATAAGTACCACACATATGGCATTATAAGTACCATATATTTCCTATGATAAGTACCACACCTAAACCATTATAAGCACGATACATATGCTGTTATAAGTACCATACATATGCTGTTATAAGTACCATACATATGCTGTTATAAGTACCATACATATGCCCATATAAGTACCATACGTATGCCCATATAAGTGCTATTCAAAATACTCTCTATGTGAAGGAATATTGTAGAAATTACTTAATTTTCATTACCCATTTTTTATTCAGCACTTTATTATTATTATTACATGTTTTTCAACAAATTTTTCTTAATAATATGTTGAGAAAACACGATGAAATTTCTGATATTTGAGATGGCCGTATCTCGGTAAATATGAGTGTAAAGGCCTTAATATTGAAAATTAGCAAAGAAAGCCTTTACAGAAAGAAATGTAAATTGCTGTGGTAAACACAATGGTACCATTTTCAAAGCGATTCTATGGCTAGTTTTGATTTTGAGTTTTGAGAAAAATGACGATTTCGCCCGGGCTGCGATTCTTTCCTGGCAAACGGCTGTGTGGCAGAAAATGTTAGCTGGTCGCGAAAGATCCGATTATAAGTACCATATATTTCCTATTATAAGTACCACACATATGCATTATAAACACCATACATATGCCATATAAGTACCATACATATGCCATTATAAGTACTATATGCCAAATTAAGTACCATACATATGCCCATATAAGTACCATTCAAAATAATCTCTAAGCAAAGGAATAATATAGAAATTGCTTTATTTTTATTACCCATTTTTATTGAGCTAGATATTTTTATTATTACATGTTTTTCAACTCATTTTTCTTAATAATATGTTGAGAAAACACGATGAAATTTTTGATATTTGAGATGGCTGTATCTCGGTAAATATGCGTGTAAAGGCCTTAATATTGAAAATTAGCAAAGAAAGCCTTTACAGAAAGAAATATAAATTGCTGTGGTAAACACAATGGTACCATTTTCAAAGCGATTCTATGGCTAGTTTTGATTTTGAGTTTTGAGAAAAATGACGATTTCGCCCGGGCTGCGATTCTCTCCTGGCAAAAGGCTGTGTGGCAGAAAATGTAAGCTGGTCGCCAAAGTGACATACTGTCCCGTTTTCTGATTTGGGTCCTCTGGTAGGTTAGGAGAGGACACCTTAAATTGACCTTTTCTTGACGTTGGGAACCTTAGGAGGACGGGCTGAGTTAAGTACTATACATATGACCATATAAGTACCATTCTCATGCCCATATAAGTACCATACACGTAACAATATATGTACCATACACATGACCATAAAATGGCCATATAAGTATTATACATAGGCTCGTGTAAGTACCATTGATATGCCCATATAAGTATCATACATATGCTCTTCTAAGTACCATAGATATGTCCTTGTAAGTATCATGTATGTGTCTTTATAAGTACCATACATATGCCTTTATAAGTACCATACATATGCCAATAAAAGTATCATATATGTCTTTATAAAATTAGTATTTTTCATGTCTTTATATGTGCTATACATATGTCTGTATAAGGACCTTCATATGTCTTTATAAGTACCATATGATGTCATTATAAGTACCATACATATGCCATTATAAGTGCCATACATATGCCATTATAAGTACCATACATATGCCATTATAAGTGCCGTACATATGCCATTATAAGTGCCATACATATGCCATTATAAGTACCATACATATGCCATTATAAGTGCCATACATATGCCATTACAAGTATCATACATGTCTTTATAAGAATCATACGTGTCTTTATAAGTACTGTACTTATGACTTTATAAGTACCATACATATTCCATTATAGGTACCATACATTTGCTATTATAAGTACCACACATATGGCATTATAAGTACCATATATTTCCTATGATAAGTACCACACCTAAACCATTATAAGCACGATACATATGCTGTTATAAGTACCATACATATGCTGTTATAAGTACCATACATATGCTGTTATAAGTACCATACATATGCCCATATAAGTACCATACGTATGCCCATATAAGTGCTATTCAAAATACTCTCTAAGTGAAGGAATATTGTAGAAATTACTTAATTTTCATTACCCATTTTTTATTCAGCACTTTATTATTATTATTACATGTTTTTCAACAAATTTTTCTTAATAATATGTTGAGAAAACACGATGAAATTTCTGATATTTGAGATGGCCGTATCTCGGTAAATATGAGTGTAAAGGCCTTAATATTGAAAATTAGCAAAGAAATCCTTTACAGAAAGAAATGTAAATTGCTGTGGTAAACACAATGGTACCATTTTCAAAGCGATTCTATGGCTAGTTTTGATTTTGAGTTTTGAGAAAAATGACGATTTCGCCCGGGCTGCGATTCTTTCCTGGCAAACGGCTGTGTGGCAGAAAATGTTAGCTGGTCGCGAAAGATCCGATTATAAGTACCATATATTTCCTATTATAAGTACCACACATATGCATTATAAACACCATACATATGCCATATAAGTACCATACATATGCCATTATAAGTACTATATGCCAAATTAAGTACCATACATATGCCCATATAAGTACCATTCAAAATAATCTCTAAGCAAAGGAATAATATAGAAATTGCTTTATTTTTATTACCCATTTTTATTGAGCTAGATATTTTTATTATTACATGTTTTTCAACTCATTTTTCTTAATAATATGTTGAGAAAACACGATGAAATTTTTGATATTTGAGATGGCTGTATCTCGGTAAATATGCGTGTAAAGGCCTTAATATTGAAAATTAGCAAAGAAAGCCTTTACAGAAAGAAATATAAATTGCTGTGGTAAACACAATGGTACCATTTTCAAAGCGATTCTATGGCTAGTTTTGATTTTGAGTTTTGAGAAAAATGACGATTTCGCCCGGGCTGCGATTCTCTCCTGGCAAAAGGCTGTGTGGCAGAAAATGTAAGCTGGTCGCCAAAGTGACATACTGTCCCGTTTTCTGATTTGGGTCCTCTGGTAGGTTAGGAGAGGACACCTTAAATTGACCTTTTCTTGACGTTGGGAACCTTAGGAGGACGGGCTGAGTTAAGTACTATACATATGACCATATAAGTACCATTCTCATGCCCATATAAGTACCATACACGTAACAATATATGTACCATACACATGACCATAAAATGGCCATATAAGTATTATACATAGGCTCGTGTAAGTACCATTGATATGCCCATATAAGTATCATACATATGCTCTTCTAAGTACCATAGATATGTCCTTGTAAGTATCATGTATGTGTCTTTATAAGTACCATACATATGCCTTTATAAGTACCATACATATGCCAATAAAAGTATCATATATGTCTTTATAAAATTAGTATTTTTCATGTCTTTATATGTGCTATACATATGTCTGTATAAGGACCTTCATATGTCTTTATAAGTACCATATGATGTCATTATAAGTACCATACATATGCCATTATAAGTGCCATACATATGCCATTATAAGTACCAAACATATGCCATTATAAGTGCCGTACATATGCCATTATAAGTGCCATACATATGCCATTATAAGTACCATACATATGCCATTATAAGTGCCATACATATGCCATTACAAGTATCATACATGTCTTTATAAGAATCATACGTGTCTTTATAAGTACTGTACTTATGACTTTATAAGTACCATACATATTCCATTATAGGTACCATACATTTGCTATTATAAGTACCACACATATGGCATTATAAGTACCATATATTTCCTATGATAAGTACCACACCTAAACCATTATAAGCACGATACATATGCTGTTATAAGTACCATACATATGCTGTTATAAGTACCATACATATGCTGTTATAAGTACCATACATATGCCCATACAAGTACCATACGTATGCCCATATAAGTGCTATTCAAAATACTCTCTAAGTGAAGGAATATTGTAGAAATTACTTAATTTTCATTACCCATTTTTTATTCAGCACTTTATTATTATTATTACATGTTTTTCAACAAATTTTTCTTAATAATATGTTGAGAAAACACGATGAAATTTCTGATATTTGAGATGGCCGTATCTCGGTAAATATGAGTGTAAAGGCCTTAATATTGAAAATTAGCAAAGAAAGCCTTTACAGAAAGAAATGTAAATTGCTGTGGTAAACACAATGGTACCATTTTCAAAGCGATTCTATGGCTAGTTTTGATTTTGAGTTTTGAGAAAAATGACGATTTCGCCCGGGCTGCGATTCTTTCCTGGCAAACGGCTGTGTGGCAGAAAATGTTAGCTGGTCGCGAAAGATCCGATTATAAGTACCATATATTTCCTATTATAAGTACCACACATATGCATTATAAACACCATACATATGCCATATAAGTACCATACATATGCCATTATAAGTACTATATGCCAAATTAAGTACCATACATATGCCCATATAAGTACCATTCAAAATAATCTCTAAGCAAAGGAATAATATAGAAATTGCTTTATTTTTATTACCCATTTTTATTGAGCTAGATATTTTTATTATTACATGTTTTTCAACTCATTTTTCTTAATAATATGTTGAGAAAACACGATGAAATTTTTGATATTTGAGATGGCTGTATCTCGGTAAATATGCGTGTAAAGGCCTTAATATTGAAAATTAGCAAAGAAAGCCTTTACAGAAAGAAATATAAATTGCTGTGGTAAACACAATGGTACCATTTTCAAAGCGATTCTATGGCTAGTTTTGATTTTGAGTTTTGAGAAAAATGACGATTTCGCCCGGGCTGCGATTCTCTCCTGGCAAAAGGCTGTGTGGCAGAAAATGTAAGCTGGTCGCCAAAGTGACATACTGTCCCGTTTTCTGATTTGGGTCCTCTGGTAGGTTAGGAGAGGACACCTTAAATTGACCTTTTCTTGACGTTGGGAACCTTAGGAGGACGGGCTGAGTTAAGTACTATACATATGACCATATAAGTACCATTCTCATGCCCATATAAGTACCATACACGTAACAATATATGTACCATACACATGACCATAAAATGGCCATATAAGTATTATACATAGGCTCGTGTAAGTACCATTGATATGCCCATATAAGTATCATACATATGCTCTTCTAAGTACCATAGATATGTCCTTGTAAGTATCATGTATGTGTCTTTATAAGTACCATACATATGCCTTTATAAGTACCATACATATGCCAATAAAAGTATCATATATGTCTTTATAAAATTAGTATTTTTCATGTCTTTATATGTGCTATACATATGTCTGTATAAGGACCTTCATATGTCTTTATAAGTACCATATGATGTCATTATAAGTACCATACATATGCCATTATAAGTGCCATACATATGCCATTATAAGTACCATACATATGCCATTATAAGTGCCGTACATATGCCATTATAAGTGCCATACATATGCCATTATAAGTACCATACATATGCCATTATAAGTGCCATACATATGCCATTACAAGTATCATACATGTCTTTATAAGAATCATACGTGTCTTTATAAGTACTGTACTTATGACTTTATAAGTACCATACATATTCCATTATAGGTACCATACATTTGCTATTATAAGTACCACACATATGGCATTATAAGTACCATATATTTCCTATGATAAGTACCACACCTAAACCATTATAAGCACGATACATATGCTGTTATAAGTACCATACATATGCTGTTATAAGTACCATACATATGCTGTTATAAGTACCATACATATGCCCATATAAGTACCATACGTATGCCCATATAAGTGCTATTCAAAATACTCTCTAAGTGAAGGAATATTGTAGAAATTACTTAATTTCCATTACCCATTTTTTATTCAGCACTTTATTATTATTATTACATGTTTTTCAACAAATTTTTCTTAATAATATGTTGAGAAAACACGATGAAATTTCTGATATTTGAGATGGCCGTATCTCGGTAAATATGAGTGTAAAGGCCTTAATATTGAAAATTAGCAAAGAAAGCCTTTACAGAAAGAAATGTAAATTGCTGTGGTAAACACAATGGTACCATTTTCAAAGCGATTCTATGGCTAGTTTTGATTTTGAGTTTTGAGAAAAATGACGATTTCGCCCGGGCTGCGATTCTTTCCTGGCAAACGGCTGTGTGGCAGAAAATGTTAGCTGGTCGCGAAAGATCCGATTATAAGTACCATATATTTCCTATTATAAGTACCACACATATGCATTATAAACACCATACATATGCCATATAAGTACCATACATATGCCATTATAAGTACTATATGCCAAATTAAGTACCATACATATGCCCATATAAGTACCATTCAAAATAATCTCTAAGCAAAGGAATAATATAGAAATTGCTTTATTTTTATTACCCATTTTTATTGAGCTAGATATTTTTATTATTACATGTTTTTCAACTCATTTTTCTTAATAATATGTTGAGAAAACACGATGAAATTTTTGATATTTGAGATGGCTGTATCTCGGTAAATATGCGTGTAAAGGCCTTAATATTGAAAATTAGCAAAGAAAGCCTTTACAGAAAGAAATATAAATTGCTGTGGTAAACACAATGGTACCATTTTCAAAGCGATTCTATGGCTAGTTTTGATTTTGAGTTTTGAGAAAAATGACGATTTCGCCCGGGCTGCGATTCTCTCCTGGCAAAAGGCTGTGTGGCAGAAAATGTAAGCTGGTCGCCAAAGTGACATACTGTCCCGTTTTCTGATTTGGGTCCTCTGGTAGGTTAGGAGAGGACACCTTAAATTGACCTTTTCTTGACGTTGGGAACCTTAGGAGGACGGGCTGAGTTAAGTACTATACATATGACCATATAAGTACCATTCTCATGCCCATATAAGTACCATACACGTAACAATATATGTACCATACACATGACCATAAAATGGCCATATAAGTATTATACATAGGCTCGTGTAAGTACCATTGATATGCCCATATAAGTATCATACATATGCTCTTCTAAGTACCATAGATATGTCCTTGTAAGTATCATGTATGTGTCTTTATAAGTACCATACATATGCCTTTATAAGTACCATACATATGCCAATAAAAGTATCATATATGTCTTTATAAAATTAGTATTTTTCATGTCTTTATATGTGCTATACATATGTCTGTATAAGGACCTTCATATGTCTTTATAAGTACCATATGATGTCATTATAAGTACCATACATATGCCATTATAAGTGCCATACATATGCCATTATAAGTACCAAACATATGCCATTATAAGTGCCGTACATATGCCATTATAAGTGCCATACATATGCCATTATAAGTACCATACATATGCCATTATAAGTGCCATACATATGCCATTACAAGTATCATACATGTCTTTATAAGAATCATACGTGTCTTTATAAGTACTGTACTTATGACTTTATAAGTACCATACATATTCCATTATAGGTACCATACATTTGCTATTATAAGTACCACACATATGGCATTATAAGTACCATATATTTCCTATGATAAGTACCACACCTAAACCATTATAAGCACGATACATATGCTGTTATAAGTACCATACATATGCTGTTATAAGTACCATACATATGCTGTTATAAGTACCATACATATGCCCATACAAGTACCATACGTATGCCCATATAAGTGCTATTCAAAATACTCTCTAAGTGAAGGAATATTGTAGAAATTACTTAATTTTCATTACCCATTTTTTATTCAGCACATTATTATTATTATTACATGTTTTTCAACAAATTTTTCTTAATAATATGTTGAGAAAACACGATGAATTTTTTTATATTTGAGATGGCCGTATCTCGGTAAATATGAGTGTAAAGGCCTTAATATTGAAAATTAGCAAAGAAAGCCTTTACAGAAAGAAATGTAAATTGCTGTGGTAAACACAATGGTACCATTTTCAAAGCGATTCTATGGCTAGTTTTGATTTTGAGTTTTGAGAAAAATGACGATTTCGCCCGGGCTGCGATTCTTTCCTGGCAAACGGCTGTGTGGCAGAAAATGTTAGCTGGTCGCGAAAGATCCGATTATAAGTACCATATATTTCCTATTATAAGTACTACACCTATGCATAATAAACAACATACATATGCCATATAAGTACCATACATATGTCATTATAAGTACTATATGCCAAATTAAGTACCATACATATGCCCATATAAGTACCATTCAAAATAATCTCTAAGCAAAGGAATAATATAGAAATTGCTTTATTTTTATTACCCATTTTTATTGAGCTAGATATTTTTATTATTACATGTTTTTCAACTCATTTTTCTTTATAATATGTTGAGAAAACACGATGAAATTTTTGATATTTGAGATGGCTGTATCTCGGTAAATATGCGTGTAAAGGCCTTAATATTGCAAATTAGCAAAGAAAGCCTTTACAGAAAGAAATATAAATTGTTGTGGTAAACACAATGGTACCATTTTCAAAGCGATTCTATGGCTAGTTTTGATTTTGAGTTTTGAGAAAAATGACGATTTCGCCCGGGCTGCGATTCTCTCCTGGCAAAAGGCTGTGTGGCAGAAAATGTCAGCTGGTCGCCAAAGTGACATACTGTCCCGTTTTCTGATTTGGGTCCTCTGGTAGGTTAGGAGAGGACACCTTAAATTGACCTTTTCTTGACGTTGGGAACCTTAGGAGGACGGGCTGAGTTAAGTACTATACATATGACCATATAAGTACCATTCTCATTCCCATATAAGTACCATACACGTAACAATATATGTACCATACACATGACCATAAAATGGCCATATAAGTATTATACATAGGCTCGTGTAAGTACCATTGATATGCCCATATAAGTATCATACATATGCTCTTCTAAGTACCATAGATATGTCCTTGTAAGTATCATGTATGTGTCTTTATAAGTACCATACATATGCCTTTATAAGTACCATACATATGCCAATAAAAGTATCATATATGTCTTTATAAAATTAGTATTTTTCATGTCTTGATATGTGCTATACATATGTCTGTATAAGCACCTTCATATGTCTTTATAAGTACCATATGATGTCATTATAAGTACCATACATTTGCCATTATAAGCGCCATACATATGCCACTACAAGTATCATACATGTCTTTATAAGAATCATACGTGTCTTTATAAGTACTGTACTTATGACTTTATAAGTACCATACATATGCCATTAAAGGTACCATACATTTGCTATTATAAGTACCACACATATGGCATTATAAGTACCAAATATTTCCTATGATAAGTACCACACCTAAACCATTATAAGCACAATACATATACTGTTATAAGTACCATACATATGCTGTTATAAGTACCATACATATGCTGTTATAAGTACCATACATATGCCCATATAAGTACCATACGTATGCCCATATAAGTGCTATTCAAAATACTCTCTAAGTGAAGGAATATTGTAGAAATTACTTAATTTTCATTACCCATTTTTTATTCAGCACATTATTATTATTATTACATGTTTTTCAACAAATTTTTCTTAATAATATGTTGAGAAAACACGATGAAATTTTTGATATTTGAGATGGCCGTTTCTCGTTAAATATGGGTGTAAAGGCCTTAATATTGAAAATTAGCAAAGAAAGCCTTTCCAAAAAGAAATGTAAATTGCTGTGGTAAACACAATGGTACCATTTTCAAAGCGATTCTATGGCTAGTTTTGATTTTGAGTTTTGAGAAAAATGACGATTTCGCCCGGGCTGCGATTCTTTCCTGGCAAAAGGCTGTGTGGCAGAAAATGTAAGCTGGTCGCCAAAGTGACGTACTGTTCCGATTTCTGATTTGGGTCCTCTGGTAGGTTAGGAGAGGACACCTTAAATTGACCTTTTCTTGACGTTGGGAACCTTAGGAGGACGGGCTGAGTTAAGTACTATACATATGACCATATAAGTACCATTCTCATGCCCATATAAGTACCATACACGTAACAATTTATGTACCATACACATGACCATAAAATGGCCATATAAGTATTATACATAGGCTCGTGTAAGTACCATTGATATGCCCATATAAGTATCATACATATGCTCTTCTAAGTACCATAGATATGTCCTTGTTAGTATCATGTATGTGTCTTTATAAGTACCATGCATATGCCTTTATAAGTACCATACATATGCCAATAAAAGTATCATATATGTCTTTATAAAATTAGTATTTTTCATGTCTTAATATGTGCTATACATATGTCTGTATAAGCACCTTCATATGTCTTTATAAGTACCATATGATGTCATTATAAGTACCATACATATGCCATTATAAGTGCCATACATATGCCATTACAAGTATCATACATGTCTTTATAAGAATCATACGTGTCTTTATAAGTACTGTACTTACGACTTTAAAAGTACCATACATATGCCATTATAGGTACCATACATTTGCTATTATAAGTACCACACATATGGCATTATAAGTACCATATATTTCCTATGTTAAGTACCACACCTAAACCATTATAAGCACGATACATATGCTGTTATAAGTACCATACATATGCTGTTATAAGTACCATACATATGCTGTTATAAGTACCATACATATGCCCATATAAGTACCATACGTATGCCCATATAAGTGCTATTCAAAATACTCTCTAAGTGAAGGAATATTGTAGAAATTACTTAATTTTCATTACCCATTTTTTATTCAGCACTTTATTATTATTATTACATGTTTTTCAACAAATTTTTCTTAATAATATGTTGAGAAAACACGATGAATTTTTTTATATTTGAGATGGCCGTATCTCGGTAAATATGGGTGTAAAGGCCTTAATATTGAAAATTAGCAAAGAAAGCCTTTACAGAAAGAAATGTAAATTGCTGTGGTAAACACAATGGTACCATTTTCAAAGCGATTCTATGGCTAGTTTTGATTTTGAGTTTTGAGAAAAATGACGATTTCGCCCGGGCTGCGATTCTCTCCTGGCAAAAGGCTGTGTGGCAGAAAATGTAAGCTGGTCGCCAAAGTGACGTACTGTGCCGTTTTCTGATTTGGGTCCTCTGGTAGGTTAGGAGAGGACACCTTAAATTGACCTTTTCTTGACGTTGGGAACCTTAGGAGGACGGGCTGAGTTAAGTACTATACATATGACCATATAAGTACCATTCTCATGCCCATATAAGTACCATACACGTAACAATATATGTACCATACACATGACCATAAAATGGCCATATAAGTATTATACATAGGCTCGTGTAAGTACCATTGATATGCCCATATAAGTATCATACATATGCTCTTCTAAGTACCATAGATATGTCCTTGTAAGTATCATGTATGTGTCTTTATAAGTACCATACATATGCCTTTATAAGTACCATACATATGCCAATAAAAGTATCATACATGTCTTTATAAGTACCATATGATGTCATTATAAGTACCATACATATGCCATTATAAGTGCCATACATATGCCATTGCAAGTATCATGTCTTTATAAGAATCATACGTGTCTTTATATGTACTGTACTTATGACTTTATAAGTACCATACATATGCCATTATAGGTACCATACATTTGCTATTATAAGTACCACACATATGGCATTAAAAGTACCATATATTTCCTATGATAAGTACCACACCTAACCCATTATAAGCACGATACATATGCTGTTATAAGTACCATACATATGCTGTTATAAGTACCATACATATGCTGTTATAAGTACCATACATATGCTGTTATAAGTACCATACATATGCTGTTATAAGTACCATACATATGCTGTTATAAGTACCATACATATGCTGTTATAAGTACCATACATATGCTGTTATAAGTACCATACATATGCCCATATAAGTACTATTCAAAATACTCTCTAAGTGAAGGAATATTGTAGAAATTACTTAATTTTCATTACCCATTTTTTATTCAGCACTTTATTATTATTATTACATGTTTTTCAACAAATTTTTCTTAATAATATGTTGAGAAAACACGATGAAATTTCTGATATTTGAGATTGCCGTATCTCGGTAAATATGAGTGTAAAGGCCTTAATATTGAAAATTAGCAAAGAAAGCCTTTACAGAAAGAAATGTAAATTGCTGTGGTAAACACAATGGTACCATTTTCAAAGCGATTCTATGGCTAGTTTTGATTTTGAGTTTTGAGAAAAATGACGATTTCGCCCGGGCTGCGATTCTTTCCTGGCAAACGGCTGTGTGGCAGAAAATGTTAGCTGGTCGCGAAAGATCCGATTATAAGTACCATATATTTCCTATTATAAGTACTACACCTATGCATAATAAACAACATACATATGCCATATAAGTACCATACATATGTCATTATAAGTACTATATGCCAAATTAAGTACCATACATATGCCCATATAAGTACCATTCAAAATAATCTCTAAGCAAAGGAATAATATAGAAATTGCTTTATTTTTTTTACCCATTTTTATTGAGCTAGATATTTTTATTATTACATGTTTTTCAACTCATTTTTCTTTATAATATGTTGAGAAAACACGATGAAATTTTTGATATTTGAGATGGCTGTATCTCGGTAAATATGCGTGTAAAGGCCTTAATATTGCAAATTAGCAAAGAAAGCCTTTACAGAAAGAAATATAAATTGTTGTGGTAAACACAATGGTACCATTTTCAAAGCGATTCTATGGCTAGTTTTGATTTTGAGTTTTGAGAAAAATGACGATTTCGCCCGGGCTGCGATTCTCTCCTGGCAAAAGGCTGTGTGGCAGAAAATGTCAGCTGGTCGCCAAAGTGACATACTGTCCCGTTTTCTGATTTGGGTCCTCTGGTAGGTTAGGAGAGGACACCTTAAATTGACCTTTTCTTGACGTTGGGAACCTTAGGAGGACGGGCTGAGTTAAGTACTATACATATGACCATATAAGTACCATTCTCATTCCCATATAAGTACCATACACGTAACAATATATGTACCATACACATGACCATAAAATGGCCATATAAGTATTATACATAGGCTCGTGTAAGTACCATTGATATGCCCATATAAGTATCATACATATGCTCTTCTAAGTACCATAGATATGTCCTTGTAAGTATCATGTATGTGTCTTTATAAGTACCATACATATGCCTTTATAAGTACCATACATATGCCAATAAAAGTATCATATATGTCTTTATAAAATTAGTATTTTTCATGTCTTGATATGTTCTATACATATGTCTGTATAAGCACCTTCATATGTCTTTATAAGTACCATATGATGTCATTATAAGTACCATACATTTGCCATTATAAGCGCCATACATATGCCACTACAAGTATCATACATGTCTTTATAAGAATCATACGTGTCTTTATAAGTACTGTACTTATGACTTTATAAGTACCATACATATGCCATTATAGGTACCATACATTTGCTATTATAAGTACCACACATATGGCATTATAAGTACCAAATATTTCCTATGATAAGTACCACACCTAAACCATTATAAGCACAATACATATACTGTTATAAGTACCATACATATGCTGTTATAAGTACCATACATATGCTGTTATAAGTACCATACATATGCCCATATAAGTACCATACGTATGCCCATATAAGTGCTATTCAAAATACTCTCTAAGTGAAGGAATATTGTAGAAATTACTTAATTTTCATTACCCATTTTTTATTCAGCACATTATTATTATTATTACATGTTTTTCAACAAATTTTTCTTAATAATATGTTGAGAAAACACGATGAAATTTTTGATATTTGAGATGGCCGTTTCTCGTTAAATATGGGTGTAAAGGCCTTAATATTGAAAATTAGCAAAGAAAGCCTTTACAAAAAGAAATGTAAATTGCTGTGGTAAACACAATGGTACCATTTTCAAAGCGATTCTATGGCTAGTTTTGATTTTGAGTTTTGAGAAAAATGACGATTTCGCCCGGGCTGCGATTCTTTCCTGGCAAAAGGCTGTGTGGCAGAAAATGTAAGCTGGTCGCCAAAGTGACGTACTGTTCCGTTTTCTGATTTGGGTCCTCTGGTAGGTTAGGAGAGGACACCTTAAATTGACCTTTTCTTGACGTTGGGAACCTTAGGAGGACGGGCTGAGTTAAGTACTATACATATGACCATATAAGTACCATTCTCATGCCCATATAAGTACCATACACGTAACAATTTATGTACCATACACATGACCATAAAATGGCCATATAAGTATTATACATAGGCTCGTGTAAGTACCATTGATATGCCCATATAAGTATCATACATATGCTCTTCTAAGTACCATAGATATGTCCTTGTTAGTATCATGTATGTGTCTTTATAAGTACCATGCATATGCCTTTATAAGTACCATACATATGCCAATAAAAGTATCATATATGTCTTTATAAAATTAGTATTTTTCATGTCTTAATATGTGCTATACATATGTCTGTATAAGCACCTTCATATGTCTTTATAAGTACCATATGATGTCATTATAAGTACCATACATATGCCATTATAAGTGCCATACATATGCCATTACAAGTATCATACATGTCTTTATAAGAATCATACGTGTCTTTATAAGTACTGTACTTACGACTTTAAAAGTACCATACATATGCCATTATAGGTACCATACATTTGCTATTATAAGTACCACACATATGGCATTATAAGTACCATATATTTCCTATGTTAAGTACCACACCTAAACCATTATAAGCACGATACATATGCTGTTATAAGTACCATACATATGCTGTTATAAGTACCATACATATGCTGTTATAAGTACCATACATATGCCCATATAAGTACCATACGTATGCCCATATAAGTGCTATTCAAAATACTCTCTAAGTGAAGGAATATTGTAGAAATTACTTAATTTTCATTACCCATTTTTTATTCAGCACTTTATTATTATTATTACATGTTTTTCAACAAATTTTTCTTAATAATATGTTGAGAAAACACGATGAATTTTTTTATATTTGAGATGGCCGTATCTCGGTAAATATGGGTGTAAAGGCCTTAATATTGAAAATTAGCAAAGAAAGCCTTTACAGAAAGAAATGTAAATTGCTGTGGTAAACACAATGGTACCATTTTCAAAGCGATTCTATGGCTAGTTTTGATTTTGAGTTTTGAGAAAAATGACGATTTCGCCCGGGCTGCGATTCTCTCCTGGCAAAAGGCTGTGTGGCAGAAAATGTAAGCTGGTCGCCAAAGTGACGTACTGTGCCGTTTTCTGATTTGGGTCCTCTGGTAGGTTAGGAGAGGACACCTTAAATTGACCTTTTCTTGACGTTGGGAACCTTAGGAGGACGGGCTGAGTTAAGTACTATACATATGACCATATAAGTACCATTCTCATGCCCATATAAGTACCATACACGTAACAATATATGTACCATACACATGACCATAAAATGGCCATATAAGTATTATACATAGGCTCGTGTAAGTACCATTGATATGCCCATATAAGTATCATACATATGCTCTTCTAAGTACCATAGATATGTCCTTGTAAGTATCATGTATGTGTCTTTATAAGTACCATACATATGCCTTTATAAGTACCATACATATGCCAATAAAAGTATCATACATGTCTTTATAAGTACCATATGATGTCATTATAAGTACCATACATATGCCATTATAAGTGCCATACATATGCCATTGCAAGTATCATGTCTTTATAAGAATCATACGTGTCTTTATATGTACTGTACTTATGACTTTATAAGTACCATACATATGCCATTATAGGTACCATACATTTGCTATTATAAGTACCACACATATGGCATTAAAAGTACCATATATTTCCTATGATAAGTACCACACCTAACCCATTATAAGCACGATACATATGCTGTTATAAGTACCATACATATGCTGTTATAAGTACCATACATATGCTGTTATAAGTACCATACATATGCTGTTATAAGTACCATACATATGCTGTTATAAGTACCATACATATGCTGTTATAAGTACCATACATATGCTGTTATAAGTACCATACATATGCTGTTATAAGTACCATACATATGCCCATATAAGTACTATTCAAAATACTCTCTAAGTGAAGGAATATTGTAGAAATTACTTAATTTTCATTACCCATTTTTTATTCAGCACTTTATTATTATTATTACATGTTTTTCAACAAATTTTTCTTAATAATATGTTGAGAAAACACGATGAAATTTCTGATATTTGAGATGGCCGTATCTCGGTAAATATGAGTGTAAAGGCCTTAATATTGAAAATTAGCAAAGAAAGCCTTTACAGAAAGAAATGTAAATTGCTGTGGTAAACACAATGGTACCATTTTCAAAGCGATTCTATGGCTAGTTTTGATTTTGAGTTTTGAGAAAAATGACGATTTCGCCCGGGCTGCGATTCTTTCCTGGCAAACGGCTGTGTGGCAGAAAATGTTAGCTGGTCGCGAAAGATCCGATTATAAGTACCATATATTTCCTATTATAAGTACCACACATATGCATTATAAACACCATACATATGCCATATAAGTACCATACATATGCCATTATAAGTACTATATGCCAAATTAAGTACCATACATATGCCCATATAAGTACCATTCAAAATAATCTCTAAGCAAAGGAATAATATAGAAATTGCTTTATTTTTATTACCCATTTTTATTGAGCTAGATATTTTTATTATTACATGTTTTTCAACTCATTTTTCTTAATAATATGTTGAGAAAACACGATGAAATTTTTGATATTTGAGATGGCTGTATCTCGGTAAATATGCGTGTAAAGGCCTTAATATTGAAAATTAGCAAAGAAAGCCTTTACAGAAAGAAATATAAATTGCTGTGGTAAACACAATGGTACCATTTTCAAAGCGATTCTATGGCTAGTTTTGATTTTGAGTTTTGAGAAAAATGACGATTTCGCCCGGGCTGCGATTCTCTCCTGGCAAAAGGCTGTGTGGCAGAAAATGTAAGCTGGTCGCCAAAGTGACATACTGTCCCGTTTTCTGATTTGGGTCCTCTGGTAGGTTAGGAGAGGACACCTTAAATTGACCTTTTCTTGACGTTGGGAACCTTAGGAGGACGGGCTGAGTTAAGTACTATACATATGACCATATAAGTACCATTCTCATGCCCATATAAGTACCATACACGTAACAATATATGTACCATACACATGACCATAAAATGGCCATATAAGTATTATACATAGGCTCGTGTAAGTACCATTGATATGCCCATATAAGTATCATACATATGCTCTTCTAAGTACCATAGATATGTCCTTGTAAGTATCATGTATGTGTCTTTATAAGTACCATACATATGCCTTTATAAGTACCATACATATGCCAATAAAAGTATCATATATGTCTTTATAAAATTAGTATTTTTCATGTCTTTATATGTGCTATACATATGTCTGTATAAGGACCTTCATATGTCTTTATAAGTACCATATGATGTCATTATAAGTACCATACATATGCCATTATAAGTGCCATACATATGCCATTATAAGTACCATACATATGCCATTATAAGTGCCGTACATATGCCATTATAAGTGCCATACATATGCCATTACAAGTATCATACATGTCTTTATAAGAATCATACGTGTCTTTATAAGTACTGTACTTATGACTTTATAAGTACCATACATATTCCATTGTAGGTACCATACATTTGCTATTATAAGTACCACACATATGGCATTATAAGTACCATATATTTCCTATGATAAGTACCACACCTAAACCATTATAAGCACGATACATATGCTGTTATAAGTACCATACATATGCTGTTATAAGTACCATACATATGCTGTTATAAGTACCATACATATGCCCATATAAGTACCATACGTATGCCCATATAAGTGCTATTCAAAATACTCTCTAAGTGAAGGAATATTGTAGAAATTACTTAATTTTCATTACCCATTTTTTATTCAGCACTTTATTATTATTATTACATGTTTTTCAACAAATTTTTCTTAATAATATGTTGAGAAAACACGATGAAATTTCTGATATTTGAGATGGCCGTATCTCGGTAAATATGAGTGTAAAGGCCTTAATATTGAAAATTAGCAAAGAAAGCCTTTACAGAAAGAAATGTAAATTGCTGTGGTAAACACAATGGTACCATTTTCAAAGCGATTCTATGGCTAGTTTTGATTTTGAGTTTTGAGAAAAATGACGATTTCGCCCGGGCTGCGATTCTTTCCTGGCAAACGGCTGTGTGGCAGAAAATGTTAGCTGGTCGCGAAAGATCCGATTATAAGTACCATATATTTCCTATTATAAGTACCACACATATGCATTATAAACACCATACATATGCCATATAAGTACCATACATATGCCATTATAAGTACTATATGCCAAATTAAGTACCATACATATGCCCATATAAGTACCATTCAAAATAATCTCTAAGCAAAGGAATAATATAGAAATTGCTTTATTTTTATTACCCATTTTTATTGAGCTAGATATTTTTATTATTACATGTTTTTCAACTCATTTTTCTTAATAATATGTTGAGAAAACACGATGAAATTTTTGATATTTGAGATGGCTGTATCTCGGTAAATATGCGTGTAAAGGCCTTAATATTGAAAATTAGCAAAGAAAGCCTTTACAGAAAGAAATATAAATTGCTGTGGTAAACACAATGGTACCATTTTCAAAGCGATTCTATGGCTAGTTTTGATTTTGAGTTTTGAGAAAAATGACGATTTCGCCCGGGCTGCGATTCTCTCCTGGCAAAAGGCTGTGTGGCAGAAAATGTAAGCTGGTCGCCAAAGTGACATACTGTCCCGTTTTCTGATTTGGGTCCTCTGGTAGGTTAGGAGAGGACACCTTAAATTGACCTTTTCTTGACGTTGGGAACCTTAGGAGGACGGGCTGAGTTAAGTACTATACATATGACCATATAAGTACCATTCTCATGCCCATATAAGTACCATACACGTAACAATATATGTACCATACACATGACCATAAAATGGCCATATAAGTATTATACATAGGCTCGTGTAAGTACCATTGATATGCCCATATAAGTATCATACATATGCTCTTCTAAGTACCATAGATATGTCCTTGTAAGTATCATGTATGTGTCTTTATAAGTACCATACATATGCCTTTATAAGTACCATACATATGCCAATAAAAGTATCATATATGTCTTTATAAAATTAGTATTTTTCATGTCTTTATATGTGCTATACATATGTCTGTATAAGGACCTTCATATGTCTTTATAAGTACCATATGATGTCATTATAAGTACCATACATATGCCATTATAAGTGCCATACATATGCCATTATAAGTACCATACATATGCCATTATAAGTGCCGTACATATGCCATTATAAGTGCCATACATATGCCATTATAAGTACCATACATATGCCATTATAAGTGCCATACATATGCCATTACAAGTATCATACATGTCTTTATAAGAATCATACGTGTCTTTATAAGTACTGTACTTATGACTTTATAAGTACCATACATATTCCATTGTAGGTACCATACATTTGCTATTATAAGTACCACACATATGGCATTATAAGTACCATATATTTCCTATGATAAGTACCACACCTAAACCATTATAAGCACGATACATATGCTGTTATAAGTACCATACATATGCTGTTATAAGTACCATACATATGCTGTTATAAGTACCATACATATGCCCATATAAGTACCATACGTATGCCCATATAAGTGCTATTCAAAATACTCTCTAAGTGAAGGAATATTGTAGAAATTACTTAATTTTCATTACCCATTTTTTATTCAGCACTTTATTATTATTATTACATGTTTTTCAACAAATTTTTCTTAATAATATGTTGAGAAAACACGATGAAATTTCTGATATTTGAGATGGCCGTATCTCGGTAAATATGAGTGTAAAGGCCTTAATATTGAAAATTAGCAAAGAAAGCCTTTACAGAAAGAAATGTAAATTGCTGTGGTAAACACAATGGTACCATTTTCAAAGCGATTCTATGGCTAGTTTTGATTTTGAGTTTTGAGAAAAATGACGATTTCGCCCGGGCTGCGATTCTTTCCTGGCAAACGGCTGTGTGGCAGAAAATGTTAGCTGGTCGCGAAAGATCCGATTATAAGTACCATATATTTCCTATTATAAGTACCACACATATGCATTATAAACACCATACATATGCCATATAAGTACCATACATATGCCATTATAAGTACTATATGCCAAATTAAGTACCATACATATGCCCATATAAGTACCATTCAAAATAATCTCTAAGCAAAGGAATAATATAGAAATTGCTTTATTTTTATTACCCATTTTTATTGAGCTAGATATTTTTATTATTACATGTTTTTCAACTCATTTTTCTTAATAATATGTTGAGAAAACACGATGAAATTTTTGATATTTGAGATGGCTGTATCTCGGTAAATATGCGTGTAAAGGCCTTAATATTGAAAATTAGCAAAGAAAGCCTTTACAGAAAGAAATATAAATTGCTGTGGTAAACACAATGGTACCATTTTCAAAGCGATTCTATGGCTAGTTTTGATTTTGAGTTTTGAGAAAAATGACGATTTCGCCCGGGCTGCGATTCTCTCCTGGCAAAAGGCTGTGTGGCAGAAAATGTAAGCTGGTCGCCAAAGTGACATACTGTCCCGTTTTCTGATTTGGGTCCTCTGGTAGGTTAGGAGAGGACACCTTAAATTGACCTTTTCTTGACGTTGGGAACCTTAGGAGGACGGGCTGAGTTAAGTACTATACATATGACCATATAAGTACCATTCTCATGCCCATATAAGTACCATACACGTAACAATATATGTACCATACACATGACCATAAAATGGCCATATAAGTATTATACATAGGCTCGTGTAAGTACCATTGATATGCCCATATAAGTATCATACATATGCTCTTCTAAGTACCATAGATATGTCCTTGTAAGTATCATGTATGTGTCTTTATAAGTACCATACATATGCCTTTATAAGTACCATACATATGCCAATAAAAGTATCATATATGTCTTTATAAAATTAGTATTTTTCATGTCTTTATATGTGCTATACATATGTCTGTATAAGGACCTTCATATGTCTTTATAAGTACCATATGATGTCATTATAAGTACCATACATATGCCATTATAAGTGCCATACATATGCCATTATAAGTACCATACATATGCCATTATAAGTGCCGTACATATGCCATTATAAGTGCCATACATATGCCATTATAAGTACCATACATATGCCATTATAAGTGCCATACATATGCCATTACAAGTATCATACATGTCTTTATAAGAATCATACGTGTCTTTATAAGTACTGTACTTATGACTTTATAAGTACCATACATATTCCATTATAGGTACCATACATTTGCTATTATAAGTACCACACATATGGCATTATAAGTACCATATATTTCCTATGATAAGTACCACACCTAAACCATTATAAGCACGATACATATGCTGTTATAAGTACCATACATATGCTGTTATAAGTACCATACATATGCTGTTATAAGTACCATACATATGCCCATATAAGTACCATACGTATGCCCATATAAGTGCTATTCAAAATACTCTCTAAGTGAAGGAATATTGTAGAAATTACTTAATTTTCATTACCCATTTTTTATTCAGCACTTTATTATTATTATTACATGTTTTTCAACAAATTTTTCTTAATAATATGTTGAGAAAACACGATGAAATTTCTGATATTTGAGATGGCCGTATCTCGGTAAATATGAGTGTAAAGGCCTTAATATTGAAAATTAGCAAAGAAAGCCTTTACAGAAAGAAATGTAAATTGCTGTGGTAAACACAATGGTACCATTTTCAAAGCGATTCTATGGCTAGTTTTGATTTTGAGTTTTGAGAAAAATGACGATTTCGCCCGGGCTGCGATTCTTTCCTGGCAAACGGCTGTGTGGCAGAAAATGTTAGCTGGTCGCGAAAGATCCGATTATAAGTACCATATATTTCCTATTATAAGTACTACACCTATGCATTATAAACACCATACATATGCCATATAAGTACCATACATATGCCATTATAAGTACTATATGCCAAATTAAGTACCATACATATGCCCATATAAGTACCATTCAAAATAATCTCTAAGCAAAGGAATAATATAGAAATTGCTTTATTTTTATTACCCATTTTTATTGAGCTAGATATTTTTATTATTACATGTTTTTCAACTCATTTTTCTTTATAATATGTTGAGAAAACACGATGAAATTTTTGATATTTGAGATGGCTGTATCTCGGTAAATATGCGTGTAAAGGCCTTAATATTGAAAATTAGCAAAGAAAGCCTTTACAGAAAGAAATATAAATTGCTGTGGTAAACACAATGGAACCATTTTCAAAGCGATTCTATGGCTAGTTTTGATTTTGAGTTTTGAGAAAAATGACGATTTCGCCCGGGCTGCGATTCTCTCCTGGCAAAAGGCTGTGTGGCAGAAAATGTAAGCTGGTCGCCAAAGTGACATACTGTCCCGTTTTCTGATTTGGGTCCTCTGGTAGGTTAGGAGAGGACACCTTAAATTGACCTTTTCTTGACGTTGGGAACCTTAGGAGGACGGGCTGAGTTAAGTACTATACATATGACCATATAAGTACCATTCTCATGCCCATATAAGTACCATACACGTAACAATATATGTACCATACACATGACCATAAAATGGCCATATAAGTATTATACATAGGCTCGTGTAAGTACCATTGATATGCCCATATAAGTATCATACATATGCTCTTCTAAGTACCATAGATATGTCCTTGTAAGTATCATGTATGTGTCTTTATAAGTACTATACATATGCCTTTATAAGTGCCATACATATGCCAATAAAAGTATCATATATGTCTTTATAAAATTAGTATTTTTCATGTCTTTATATGTGCTATACATATGTCTGTATAAGTACCTTCATATGTCTTTATAAGTTCCATATGATGTCATTATAAGTACCATACATATGCCATTATAAGTGCCATACATATGCCATTACAAGTATCATACATGTCTTTATAAGAATCATACGTGTCTTTATAAGTACTGTACTTATGACTTTATAAGTACCATACATATGCCATTATAGGTACCATACATTTGCTATTATAAGTACCACACATATGGCATTATAAGTATCATATATTTCCTATGATAAGTACCACACCTAAACCCTTATAAGCACGATACATATGCTGTTATAAGTACCATACATATGCTGTTATAAGTACCATACATTTGCTGCTATAAGTACCATACATATGCCCATATAAGTACCATACGTATGCCCATATAAGTGCTATTCAAAATACTCTCTAAGTGAAGGAATATTGTAGAAATTACTTAATTTTCATTACCCATTTTTTATTCAGCACATTATTATTATTATTACATGTTTTTCAACAAATTTTTCTTAATAATATGTTGAGAAAACACGATGAATTTTTTTATATTTGAGATGGCCGTATCTCGGTAAATATGAGTGTAAAGGCCTTAATATTGAAAATTAGCAAAGAAAGCCTTTAGAGAAAGAAATGTAAATTGCTGTGGTAAACACAATGGTACCATTTTCAAAGCGATTCTATGGCTAGTTTTGATTTTGAGTTTTGAGAAAAATGACGATTTCGCCCGGGCTGCGATTCTTTCCTGGCAAACGGCTGTGTGGCAGAAAATGTTAGCTGGTCGCGAAAGATCCGATTATAAGTACCATATATTTCCTATTATAAGTACTACACCTATGCATAATAAACAACATACATATGCCATATAAGTACCATACATATGTCATTATAAGTACTATATGCCAAATTAAGTACCATACATATGCCCATATAAGTACCATTCAAAATAATCTCTAAGCAAAGGAATAATATAGAAATTGCTTTATTTTTATTACCCATTTTTATTGAGCTAGATATTTTTATTATTACATGTTTTTCAACTCATTTTTCTTTATAATATGTTGAGAAAACACGATGAAATTTTTTATATTTGAGATGGCTGTATCTCGGTAAATATGCGTGTAAAGGCCTTAATATTGAAAATTAGCAAAGAAA
>NW_027189143.1:3280501-3304313 GCF_040958095.1 Procambarus clarkii
GCCCAAACCCCCGAAAACTAGTCAAATGGTTCTAGCCGCGGTCGCAGCACTCAAAGACCGTAAGGGCTCGTCTCTACAAGCAATCAAGAAGTACGTTGTTGCCAACAACAAAGTCGAGGCTGCCAAGATCGCCATTTACATCCGAAGATTTCTCAAGAAAGCAGTGGCTGACGGCATTCTTGTTCAGACCAAGGGAAGTGGAGCTAGTGGATCATTCAAGCTGGCCGTAGCAGAGAAGAGGGCCGTTCTAACTCCCAAGAAAGCCACCACAACCAAGAAACCATCTACAGCAGCAAAGAAGGCCGTGGTAACTCCCAAGAAAGCCGCCACAAGCAACAAACCACCTACAGCCTTGAAAAAGAAGCAGCAGCAGCAGCAGCTTGTTGTTGGGAACAAAAAGCCCAAAATAAAGAGAGCTTCAAAATCTCCCAAACCACCCAAGGCAAAGAAAGCTGTCAAGAAAACAACAAAGGCAAAATAAACGACGACATGCAAGCAGCATGAATACACATGACAATAAACATCCAGGCCTCCCCCCTCAGTGGAGGGGCCTCATATGATTCCAAAAAGAGTTTAGTTTTGTAGACAAATAAATCATTACTTTTGGGGTAGATTTACTCTGTATATTATATATATATATATATATATATATATATATATATATATATATATATATATATATATATATATATATATATATTTATATATACACATGGGTGAGGTGATATGGTACCAAAGTTTTGGGTAAGGTGATTGACATTTACACAAGATAAAACACGAACCAATGGGAATAAAAACATAAGAATGGAAGTAACTGCAGAAGGCCTATTGGCCCATAACACAAGCACTTCCTCTTGATGCTTCTATATTGGTTCGGAGTCTTGAAGCTATATATATATATATATATATATATATATATATATATATATATATATATATATATATATATATATATATATATATATATATATATGCACACAAAACTAAATAGTCTTGTTAGACAAATTGCCCCTATTAGAGGCAAGTTGACTAACAAGCCGAATGACTGCAATTGTTTTGAATTTGAGTTAAATCTAACATAGAAATGTAATCAAACCTAACCTAACCTATGCTAACCCAAGCTAAGCTAACCTAACCTAACCTAAGCTAACCCAAGCTAAGCTAACCTAACCTAACCTAACCTAACCTAACCTAACCTAAGCTAAGCTAACCTAACCTAACCTAACCCAGCAATTCATGATCTTAATATAATACTGTTAATTGGATAAACCAATTTGGAAAGAAATGTTCGAAAATAACAAAATTAACTGTGCTTGTTAGGAAAATTGGGCCTTGCATACTTGTCCCAATAGTGTGGTTCTCGCTTTTAGGTACGACATAAACGTATACCTAAGTTGAGAGAGAAAAAGATTCGCACTCAAACATGCATATCGATTGCCAGTCCTGAATTCTGGGTAG
The DNA here is from genome assembly GCF_040958095.1 of Procambarus clarkii. Taxonomy (NCBI): domain Eukaryota; kingdom Metazoa; phylum Arthropoda; class Malacostraca; order Decapoda; family Cambaridae; genus Procambarus; species Procambarus clarkii. The sequence goes on from NW_027189143.1 coordinate 3,281,960, forward strand.
ATATTCGTGTCCTCCCTTTTCATTTACCATCATTTGGATACTATCAAAACAGCTCTGAGAAGGATAAAATGAATAAAACGGGTAGCTCACTCATGTAAAAAGGAAGAGTTGGGAAAGATCTCTCTCTCTCTCTCTCTCTCTCTCTCTCTCTCTCTCCCCCTCACCCCCCCCCCCCCCACCAATGATCCTGCTCTGCTAGTATATAACGTAACAAACCTTCCCCCCCCCCCCCCCTCCCTCCCCAATCAGAGTCCCTTTAAGCATGCGAGGATAAAAAATAGATTTCATAAGACCCAATGTGCTAGCTGATATCAAAACAATTTATGTTATCGTCTATTAAGCCCTTCAGTAAAAAAAGTATAGGGACCTAATTAGGTCCCGTTTTGAGGTGGTGGTGGGTGGAATCGATGGATTAGCCAAGCTCTTATCCGCCGAATCCGTAGAGGGTACGACCCTGGCGCTTCAGAGCGTACACCACGTCCATAGCAGTGACGGTCTTCCTCTTGGCGTGTTCCGTGTAGGTTACAGCATCACGGATGACGTTCTCGAGGAACACCTTCAGGACGCCACGGGTCTCTTCGTAGATGAGACCCGAAATACGCTTCACGCCGCCACGACGAGCTAAGCGACGAATAGCGGGCTTGGTGATGCCCTGGATGTTGTCACGTAGCACCTTACGATGACGCTTGGCGCCACCCTTTCCGAGTCCCTTGCCTCCCTTGCCGCGTCCAGTCATGGTGTTGAAGTTGTGTGAATCGAATTGACGAATGCCCGCACGATTTCCCGACTATATCCCATCAAGCGGACGTACTAGTAGCATTGCAACTCCTGCCTGCCCTTACTTTACGCTTGTGGTCGAGTAGACACGGCTTTCTCACAACGCTTTCAAAACTGCAGTTGCCTACTCGTCTGTTTCACGTCCCTGTGAAATGACTTTTGCACAAATCCAAAAAATAGAGCAAAATCAGCGATAATAGTGATTGAGGTGAGCCGCCTGTTGGCTGCAGCCAGAGGAAGGAGGGGAGGGGCAACGGGGTGACGTAGGCGAGTCGAGCAGCCAATGGCGCTCGAGCAAGCGCCTCGAGACGGCGTATATAAGCAAAAATTTTTCGGCGCCGGCCATCACAAACCACAGTTGTTCACCATGGCTCGCACCAAGCAGACTGCTCGCAAGTCCACGGGAGGCAAGGCTCCTCGTAAGCAGCTGGCCACCAAGGCAGCACGCAAGTCTGCTCCTGCCACAGGGGGTGTGAAGAAGCCTCACCGTTACAGGCCCGGAACGGTCGCCCTGCGTGAGATCCGTCGTTACCAGAAGAGCACCGAGTTGCTCATCAGGAAACTTCCCTTCCAGCGTCTGGTGCGCGAGATTGCCCAGGACTTCAAGACCGATCTTCGCTTCCAGTCGTCTGCCGTCATGGCTTTACAGGAGGCATCCGAGGCTTACCTGGTCGGTCTCTTCGAGGACACTAACCTCTGTGCCATCCACGCCAAGCGTGTCACCATCATGCCAAAGGACATTCAGCTTGCTCGCCGTATCCGTGGAGAGCGTGCATAAGCTAAATCGACCACCCTAGTATACACCAAACTCGGCCCTTCTCAGGGCCAAAATATCCTTCTAAGGAGATTTCAGACATTCCTAGCATCAGTCATATGAATTAACCTTCATCTACACATATAATAAATAAATAAATAAATAAACAAATACACTAATTTAGGTGTCATACATACACGTGATATCAATAAATCAAGTCATTTGTAGTACAACCTGTTCTCTTACAAACAAAACGCCGTCGCTTTTCGCTCTTATGCACTGTCAAGGATCACCCACCCCCCCCCCCCCCCCCCAAAATAAAAATTGTCATACTGTACTAGAAATAAAAGCAGCTTGTATAAGTGACATACTGTCCAGTCCTGTTTTATTCTGTTTTCGGTCCTCTGGCTTAATCTGTTAAGTTAGGAGATGACATTTTAAATTAACCGTTTTCTTGACATTTTCAAACCTAAGAGGGTGGCCTGCATAGTAATCCTAATGTGGAACATAACAATGAATCTCTAATCTCTAGAAAAAAAAAAAGATACCGAGTGCTTATATGTGAGAGAGAGAGAGAGAGAGAGAGAGAGAGAGAGAGAGAGAGAGAGAGAGAGAGAGAGAGAGAGAGAGAGAGAGAGAGAGAGAGAGAGAGAGAGAGAGAGAGAGAGACACAGACAGACAGACAGACAGACAAGACAGAGACAGACAAGACAGAGACAGACAGACAGACAGACAGACAGAGACTGAGAGAGAGAAACACACACAGACAGTTTCATAAATATTCTCATTTTATAGCTATTTGCTTTCAGTGACAGAGGTTTTTGTTATAATAGTATTGGTGTCTAACACTCACAATCTCTTTAGAAATTAAAGTGTGGCTCCAATGGAGCCGAGTTTGTTGGTTTGAGGCCAAGCCACCACCACAGGGCAGTAAGTAAGCCGTTTACTTGGAGGAGGTGTACTTGGTGACGGCCTTAGTGCCCTCAGAGACGGCGTGCTTGGCCAGTTCTCCGGGCAACAGGAGCCTTACAGCCGTCTGGATCTCCCGACTGGTAATGGTGGAACGCTTGTTGTAGTGGGCCAGGCGAGAAGCCTCGGCGGCGATGCGCTCGAAGATGTCGTTCACGAACGAGTTCATGATCGACATGGCTTTGGAAGAGATACCAGTGTCGGGGTGGACCTGCTTCAGCACTTTGTAGATGTAGATGCTGTAGCTCTCCTTCCTCCTGCGCTTCTTTTTCTTATCGCCCTTGGCAATGGCCTTCTGGGCCTTTCCGGCCTTCTTGGCAGCCTTTCCAGATGCCTTGGGTGGCATGATGATGCTCGTGCTGGCTGGCGTTGCGATACAATAATGAACTTTTGCGCGAGGCGAGCTTTCCTTTTATATCCCGCTCGCGACTCAGCTCAGAGCGGGTCGCGTGGCGGAGCGCGCTGATTGGTCAGTGGCGGGCTCCCTTGATCCTGAGCGGGGTATATAACACGAAGCTCGATCTGCGGGGCGGCATAAAACACCACAAACCCACAACAGCAGCAGCAATGTCAGGACGCGGCAAGGGAGGCAAAGTGAAGGGCAAGTCAAAGTCTCGCTCCAGCAGGGCCGGACTTCAGTTCCCCGTGGGCAGAATTCACCGTCTGCTGCGTAAGGGCAACTACGCCGAACGCGTCGGTGCTGGCGCTCCTGTCTACCTGGCAGCCGTCATGGAATACCTCGCTGCCGAAGTTCTGGAGCTCGCCGGTAATGCCGCACGTGACAACAAGAAGACCCGTATCATCCCACGTCACTTGCAGTTGGCCATCCGCAACGACGAAGAACTCAACAAACTTCTGTCTGGCGTAACCATTGCACAGGGAGGTGTTCTTCCAAACATTCAGGCAGTTCTTTTGCCAAAGAAGACAGAGAAGAAGTAAGCACTTCTGCCACCCACCACGACAAATACCATAACCAGGCTCCATCCGGAGCCACACACACTTTAATAGAGAGATTCAAGTAGACAATCAACTTTCAAACATTAATAATAACATTTATATTGATTTCATTTGGAATGTGTACATAACAAACAAACAAAACAAAATTATAGGGGATATTCAGCATCACTTGGAATATTAACCAATCATATAAATCCAATATATATTTTATATTTTACTTTAAGCGAGGAATTCATATTATATTAATTTTTAATCATACAAATGAACAAAAGCAATTCTTCACTAGACGTAATGAATGAATAAATGATCAAGGTTTTAATGTGTTTCATGAATATATATATATATATATATATATATATATATATATATATATATATATATATATATATATATATATATATATATATATATATATATATATAATATAATATAATATAATATATTATAATACTTGTGAACCAGAATATGTTTGAGCAGCAGCGATCGTGCCTGCCATTGGCCGAAGTGCAACAATTCAAATAATTTAAAGGGCCTGCTCGGGTATATAAGAGAGGCTGGGAGACTGGGGCCGGTGGTGGGTGATGGGTGATGAGTGATGGTGTGGTGTGGTATGGTGTTGTTAAGAGTTGATTTACGGCCAGCCAGCCAGCTGCAGCCAAGGCAGGGCAGGGCAGGCAAGGCAAGGCAAGGCAAGGCAAGGCAAGGCAAGGCAAGGCAATAACAGGACAGGACAGGCAAGGCAAGGCAAGGCAAGGCAAGGCAAGCAGGCGGGCGGGCGGGCGGGCGGGCGGGCGGCAGGCAGGCAGGCAGCAGCCAGCCAGCCAGCCAGCAGCCAGCCAGCCAGCCAGCCAGCCAGCCAGCCAGCCAGCCAGCCAGCCAGCCAGCCAGCAGGCAGGCAGGCAGGCAGGCAGGCAGGCAGGCAGGCAGGCAGCAGCCAGCCAGCCAGCCAGCCAGCCAGCCAGCCAGCCCAGCCACTCCCACTTTGTATTTATATGCATTCAATTTATATTCAAACATTATATATGTTAAGGGCCTAGTTTTAGTGTTTATTTTAAAAATGACAAACATCGAGTCGTTTTACCAGTCCTTTAGCGTTAACGGTGATGCATTTTAAAACTGAACAGAAATCACCTTTTCTGGATATATCAAATATCGAATCCGCTTAATGTGCCTACAATTCAATCATTCAAAAAATACATAATTTACATCATGCCTTTTCATAGAACAGACAATAAGATTTGAGACAATAAGAACTTTACTTTTATAACTAAAGTTGCACAATTATACCAACTCTATGGTGGCTGGGTGGTAAGGTGTGTGGCTGGTATTTTGGAAGTCGCGAGTTCAAACGACCCAATGGGAATAATACTTTTTTTTTTTTGCCATACAATCTTCCTAATACTATTATGTAGGTTTGTGTGTGTGTTTTTTTATTCATTCTTTGGTTTTATAGATGACATACATATTGACTCCTTTTACCGGTCCTTAATTAGGCTCTGGGGAAGCAATGGTGGTGGTGGTGGTGGTGGTGCATTTAAAACTAAACCAAAAATCACCAGTTCTGGACGCGTCAAATATCATATCCGCTTAATGTGTCTACAACCTAATTACTTAAAACTACACTATTTAATTCATTCATATCATGTGCATATTGGTCATTATGCTCATACAACCGACATCAAAATTTATTTTCATTATTAGAATCATACATTTCATCAAGTAATACAGATACAAAGAGATTTTCTTTCTGAGAAGACCGTTAGTATTGGCTTGCAGGCAGGCAGGCAGGCAGGCATTTGAGGGTTATTATTTCGCCTGTTGATTGGGGGGAGGGTTGATGTGTTAGGGGGTTTTCGGTTAGATGTGGTGGTGGTGATTGGTGGTGATTGGTGGTGATTGGTGGTGATTGGTGGTGATTGGGGTGGTGGTGGTGGTGGTGGTAGTAGGGGGGAGGGGGGGGGGGGGGGAGGGAAGGGGAGGGGAATGATGGTCTGTGGATTCGTTCTCCGTACCCTTTACATATAAGCAAAAATATGCCTTCTTGTGGGTATAGAAACATTAACACAAATTATATCAGTAACTGATATTGTAGCCTTTTAAACAGAAAAGATTTGTACATACAAATACTTTTTAATTATCATTTATTTGTGGAAATGGCATTTACGTCATTAAATTGATACCTCAGCATCAAGCTTGTGTCCTGCAGCAGTGGTCCAGTGGTAAAGTGTATATAAGTGATGCGTATTCTTGGAGTTGCGAGTTCAAACCCGGATTAAGCTATATATATATACAACATGTTTTGTTTTGGTTGTTTGTTTTTGTATAAAGCCTCACACAATATCTATATTAAGCGAGTTTGTTTTAAACATGACATACATATTAATTCATTTTACCAGGCCTTATTCCACACAACTCCGTGAATTTCCCGTGGAGCCAGCCATTCAAACAAAAACAAACGAAACAAAACAAAACAAAACAAAAAACATTATTGCCAACAGCATTTGGTGTTCCCAGGCGGTCACCCATCCAAGTACTAACCAAACCCAACGTTGCTTAACTTCGCTGATCGGACGAGAAGCGGTGTTCTCAACGTGGTATGGCCGTTGGCATGAGACTGCCTACACATTGTGGCTAATAACCAACTCTTTTAAGTCATCGCGGCAGGATACGGACCTGCTTGTGGTGTCTTAATGGTAATTGTATCCTAACATATTTTTGTCTCCTTGGCATGGATATTTAACATCGTTTATTCAGTCTTGGGTTTATGTTCTTTCGCCATTTACAGACATTTTACATCTACCTACTTCCTCAGCCTGCCCTGCCAATTTCTAATGAATTTGTGGATTTTCTTTTGTAATACAAACATGTGTGTGCTCATCTGCTCTTCAGTTTTTATGATATTTGTCTCATCTGTCCTGCTTTATGATACTTTTACAAAGAACATGAACAAATGCTTCTATTTTAGAGAAGATATGGGATCCAGGTTTCGGAGCCGTAAAACCAACCGTCGTGATTGGTGGACGAGTTGCCAGGTTGCAGCTTCTGTACCGTGCCGGCACATAAATAGGTTCGGCTCAAGCGGCGGCAGCATCATTCCCCCGTGACTGTCTGAGCGTCTCTCATCACCTTGGTTATCTCATCATCATCATGGTAGAAGCAAAGCCTACCAAGAAGGCTGCGGCTGCTGCTGCTGTGGTGGCCACCACCAGGAAACCTCGCGTCCAGGTTGCTCACCCGAAAACTAGTCAAATGGTTCTAGCCGCGGTCGCAGCACTCAAAGACCGTAAGGGCTCGTCTCTACAAGCAATCAAGAAGTACGTTGTTGCCAACAACAAAGTCGAGGCTGCCAAGATCGCCATTTACATCCGAAGATTTCTCAAGAAAGCAGTGGCTGACGGCATTCTTGTTCAGACCAAGGGAAGTGGAGCTAGTGGATCATTCAAGCTGGCCGTAGCAGAGAAGAGGGCCGTTCTAACTCCCAAGAAAGCCACCACAACCAAGAAACCATCTACAGCAGCAAAGAAGGCCGTGGTAACTCCCAAGAAAGCCGCCACAAGCAACAAACCACCTACAGCCTTGAAAAAGAAGCAGCAGCAGCAGCAGCTTGTTGTTGGGAACAAAAAGCCCAAAATAAAGAGAGCTTCAAAATCTCCCAAACCACCCAAGGCAAAGAAAGCTGTCAAGAAAACAACAAAGGCAAAATAAACGACGACATGCAAGCAGCATGAATACACATGACAATAAACATCCAGGCCTCCCCCCTCAGTGGAGGGGCCTCATATGATTCCAAAAAGAGTTTAGTTTTGTAGACAAATAAATCATTACTTTTGGGGTAGATTTACTCTGTATATTATATATATATATATATATATAATATATATATATATATATATATATATATATATATATATATATATATTTATATATACACATGGGTGAGGTGATATGGTACCAAAGTTTTGGGTAAGGTGATTGACATTTACACAAGATAAAACACGAACCAATGGGAATAAAAACATAAGAATGGAAGTAACTGCAGAAGGCCTATTGGCCCATAACACAAGCACTTCCTCTTGATGCTTCTATATTGGTTCGGAGTCTTGAAGCTATAATATATATATATATATATATATATATATATATATATATATATATATATATATATATATATATATATATATATATATATATATGCACACAAAACTAAATAGTCTTGTTAGACAAATTGCCCCTATTAGAGGCAAGTTGACTAACAAGCCGAATGACTGCAATTGTTTTGAATTTGAGTTAAATCTAACATAGAAATGTAATCAAACCTAACCTAACCTATGCTAACCCAAGCTAAGCTAACCTAACCTAACCTAAGCTAACCCAAGCTAAGCTAACCTAACCTAACCTAACCTAACCTAACCTAACCTAAGCTAAGCTAACCTAACCTAACCTAACCCAGCAATTCATGATCTTAATATAATACTGTTAATTGGATAAACCAATTTGGAAAGAAATGTTCGAAAATAACAAAATTAACTGTGCTTGTTAGGAAAATTGGGCCTTGCATACTTGTCCCAATAGTGTGGTTCTCGCTTTTAGGTACGACATAAACGTATACCTAAGTTGAGAGAGAAAAAGATTCGCACTCAAACATGCATATCGATTGCCAGTCCTGAATTCTGGGTAGATATTCGTGTCCTCCCTTTTCATTTACCATCATTTGGATACTATCAAAACAGCTCTGAGAAGGATAAAATGAATAAAACGGGTAGCTCACTCATGTAAAAAGGAAGAGTTGGGAAAGATCTCTCTCTCTCTCTCTCTCTCTCTCTCTCTCTCTCTCTCCCCCTCACCCCCCCCCCCCCCACCAATGATCCTGCTCTGCTAGTATATAACGTAACAAACCTTCCCCCCCCCCCCCCCTCCCTCCCCAATCAGAGTCCCTTTAAGCATGCGAGGATAAAAAATAGATTTCATAAGACCCAATGTGCTAGCTGATATCAAAACAATTTATGTTATCGTCTATTAAGCCCTTCAGTAAAAAAAGTATAGGGACCTAATTAGGTCCCGTTTTGAGGTGGTGGTGGGTGGAATCGATGGATTAGCCAAGCTCTTATCCGCCGAATCCGTAGAGGGTACGACCCTGGCGCTTCAGAGCGTACACCACGTCCATAGCAGTGACGGTCTTCCTCTTGGCGTGTTCCGTGTAGGTTACAGCATCACGGATGACGTTCTCGAGGAACACCTTCAGGACGCCACGGGTCTCTTCGTAGATGAGACCCGAAATACGCTTCACGCCGCCACGACGAGCTAAGCGACGAATAGCGGGCTTGGTGATGCCCTGGATGTTGTCACGTAGCACCTTACGATGACGCTTGGCGCCACCCTTTCCGAGTCCCTTGCCTCCCTTGCCGCGTCCAGTCATGGTGTTGAAGTTGTGTGAATCGAATTGACGAATGCCCGCACGATTTCCCGACTATATCCCATCAAGCGGACGTACTAGTAGCATTGCAACTCCTGCCTGCCCTTACTTTACGCTTGTGGTCGAGTAGACACGGCTTTCTCACAACGCTTTCAAAACTGCAGTTGCCTACTCGTCTGTTTCACGTCCCTGTGAAATGACTTTTGCACAAATCCAAAAAATAGAGCAAAATCAGCGATAATAGTGATTGAGGTGAGCCGCCTGTTGGCTGCAGCCAGAGGAAGGAGGGGAGGGGCAACGGGGTGACGTAGGCGAGTCGAGCAGCCAATGGCGCTCGAGCAAGCGCCTCGAGACGGCGTATATAAGCAAAAATTTTTCGGCGCCGGCCATCACAAACCACAGTTGTTCACCATGGCTCGCACCAAGCAGACTGCTCGCAAGTCCACGGGAGGCAAGGCTCCTCGTAAGCAGCTGGCCACCAAGGCAGCACGCAAGTCTGCTCCTGCCACAGGGGGTGTGAAGAAGCCTCACCGTTACAGGCCCGGAACGGTCGCCCTGCGTGAGATCCGTCGTTACCAGAAGAGCACCGAGTTGCTCATCAGGAAACTTCCCTTCCAGCGTCTGGTGCGCGAGATTGCCCAGGACTTCAAGACCGATCTTCGCTTCCAGTCGTCTGCCGTCATGGCTTTACAGGAGGCATCCGAGGCTTACCTGGTCGGTCTCTTCGAGGACACTAACCTCTGTGCCATCCACGCCAAGCGTGTCACCATCATGCCAAAGGACATTCAGCTTGCTCGCCGTATCCGTGGAGAGCGTGCATAAGCTAAATCGACCACCCTAGTATACACCAAACTCGGCCCTTCTCAGGGCCAAAATATCCTTCTAAGGAGATTTCAGACATTCCTAGCATCAGTCATATGAATTAACCTTCATCTACACATAAATAAATAAATAAATAAATAAACAAATACACTAATTTAGGTGTCATACATACACGTGATATCAATAAATCAAGTCATTTGTAGTACAACCTGTTCTCTTACAAACAAAACGCCGTCGCTTTTCGCTCTTATGCACTGTCAAGGATCACCCACCCCCCCCCCCCCCCCCCCAAAATAAAAATTGTCATACTGTACTAGAAATAAAAGCAGCTTGTATAAGTGACATACTGTCCAGTCCTGTTTTATTCTGTTTTCGGTCCTCTGGCTTAATCTGTTAAGTTAGGAGATGACATTTTAAATTAACCGTTTTCTTGACATTTTCAAACCTAAGAGGGTGGCCTGCATAGTAATCCTAATGTGGAACATAACAATGAATCTCTAATCTCTAGAAAAAAAAAAAGATACCGAGTGCTTATATGTGTTGAGAGAGAGAGAGAGAGAGAGAGAGAGAGAGAGAGAGAGAGAGAGAGAGAGAGAGAGAGAGAGAGAGAGAGAGAGAGAGAGAGAGAGAGAGAGAGAGAGAGAGACACAGACAGACAGACAGACAGACAAGACAGAGACAGACAAGACAGAGACAGACAGACAGACAGACAGACAGAGACTGAGAGAGAGAAACACACACAGACAGTTTCATAAATATTCTCATTTTATAGCTATTTGCTTTCAGTGACAGAGGTTTTTGTTATAATAGTATTGGTGTCTAACACTCACAATCTCTTTAGAAATTAAAGTGTGGCTCCAATGGAGCCGAGTTTGTTGGTTTGAGGCCAAGCCACCACCACAGGGCAGTAAGTAAGCCGTTTACTTGGAGGAGGTGTACTTGGTGACGGCCTTAGTGCCCTCAGAGACGGCGTGCTTGGCCAGTTCTCCGGGCAACAGGAGCCTTACAGCCGTCTGGATCTCCCGACTGGTAATGGTGGAACGCTTGTTGTAGTGGGCCAGGCGAGAAGCCTCGGCGGCGATGCGCTCGAAGATGTCGTTCACGAACGAGTTCATGATCGACATGGCTTTGGAAGAGATACCAGTGTCGGGGTGGACCTGCTTCAGCACTTTGTAGATGTAGATGCTGTAGCTCTCCTTCCTCCTGCGCTTCTTTTTCTTATCGCCCTTGGCAATGGCCTTCTGGGCCTTTCCGGCCTTCTTGGCAGCCTTTCCAGATGCCTTGGGTGGCATGATGATGCTCGTGCTGGCTGGCGTTGCGATACAATAATGAACTTTTGCGCGAGGCGAGCTTTCCTTTTATATCCCGCTCGCGACTCAGCTCAGAGCGGGTCGCGTGGCGGAGCGCGCTGATTGGTCAGTGGCGGGCTCCCTTGATCCTGAGCGGGGTATATAACACGAAGCTCGATCTGCGGGGCGGCATAAAACACCACAAACCCACAACAGCAGCAGCAATGTCAGGACGCGGCAAGGGAGGCAAAGTGAAGGGCAAGTCAAAGTCTCGCTCCAGCAGGGCCGGACTTCAGTTCCCCGTGGGCAGAATTCACCGTCTGCTGCGTAAGGGCAACTACGCCGAACGCGTCGGTGCTGGCGCTCCTGTCTACCTGGCAGCCGTCATGGAATACCTCGCTGCCGAAGTTCTGGAGCTCGCCGGTAATGCCGCACGTGACAACAAGAAGACCCGTATCATCCCACGTCACTTGCAGTTGGCCATCCGCAACGACGAAGAACTCAACAAACTTCTGTCTGGCGTAACCATTGCACAGGGAGGTGTTCTTCCAAACATTCAGGCAGTTCTTTTGCCAAAGAAGACAGAGAAGAAGTAAGCACTTCTGCCACCCACCACGACAAATACCATAACCAGGCTCCATCCGGAGCCACACACACTTTAATAGAGAGATTCAAGTAGACAATCAACTTTCAAACATTAATAATAACATTTATATTGATTTCATTTGGAATGTGTACATAACAAACAAACAAAACAAAATTATAGGGGATATTCAGCATCACTTGGAATATTAACCAATCATATAAATCCAATATATATTTTATATTTTACTTTAAGCGAGGAATTCATATTATATTAATTTTTAATCATACAAATGAACAAAAGCAATTCTTCACTAGACGTAATGAATGAATAAATGATCAAGGTTTTAATGTGTTTCATGAATATATATATATATATATATATATTATATATATATATATATATAATATATATATATATATATAATATATATATATATATATATATATATAATATAATATAATATAATATATTATAATACTTGTGAACCAGAATATGTTTGAGCAGCAGCGATCGTGCCTGCCATTGGCCGAAGTGCAACAATTCAAATAATTTAAAGGGCCTGCTCGGGTATATAAGAGAGGCTGGGAGACTGGGGCCGGTGGTGGGTGATGGGTGATGAGTGATGGTGTGGTGTGGTATGGTGTTGTTAAGAGTTGATTTACGGCCAGCCAGCCAGCTGCAGCCAAGGCAGGGCAGGGCAGGGCAAGGCAAGGCAAGGCAAGGCAAGGCAAGGCAAGGCAAGGCAATAACAGGACAGGACAGGCAAGGCAAGGCAAGGCAAGGCAAGGCAAGCAGGCGGGCGGGCGGGCGGGGCGGGCGGGGGGCAGGCAGGCAGGCAGCCAGCCAGCCAGCCAGCCAGCCAGCCAGCCAGCCAGCCAGCCAGCCAGCCAGCCAGCCAGCCAGCCAGCCAGCAGGCAGGCAGGCAGGCAGGCAGGCAGGCAGGCAGGCAGGCAGGCAGCCAGCCAGCCAGCCAGCCAGCCAGCCAGCCAGCCAGCCAGCCAGCCACTCCCACTTTGTATTTATATGCATTCAATTTATATTCAAACATTATATATGTTAAGGGCCTAGTTTTAGTGTTTATTTTAAAAATGACAAACATCGAGTCGTTTTACCAGTCCTTTAGCGTTAACGGTGATGCATTTTAAAACTGAACAGAAATCACCTTTTCTGGATATATCAAATATCGAATCCGCTTAATGTGCCTACAATTCAATCATTCAAAAAATACATAATTTACATCATGCCTTTTCATAGAACAGACAATAAGATTTGAGACAATAAGAACTTTACTTTTATAACTAAAGTTGCACAATTATACCAACTCTATGGTGGCTGGGTGGTAAGGTGTGTGGCTGGTATTTTGGAAGTCGCGAGTTCAAACGACCCAATGGGAATAATACTTTTTTTTTTTTGCCATACAATCTTCCTAATACTATTATGTAGGTTTGTGTGTGTGTTTTTTTATTCATTCTTTGGTTTTATAGATGACATACATATTGACTCCTTTTACCGGTCCTTAATTAGGCTCTGGGGAAGCAATGGTGGTGGTGGTGGTGGTGGTGCATTTAAAACTAAACCAAAAATCACCAGTTCTGGACGCGTCAAATATCATATCCGCTTAATGTGTCTACAACCTAATTACTTAAAACTACACTATTTAATTCATTCATATCATGTGCATATTGGTCATTATGCTCATACAACCGACATCAAAATTTATTTTCATTATTAGAATCATACATTTCATCAAGTAATACAGATACAAAGAGATTTTCTTTCTGAGAAGACCGTTAGTATTGGCTTGCAGGCAGGCAGGCAGGCAGGCATTTGAGGGTTATTATTTCGCCTGTTGATTGGGGGGAGGGTTGATGTGTTAGGGGGTTTTCGGTTAGATGTGGTGGTGGTGATTGGTGGTGATTGGTGGTGATTGGTGGTGATTGGTGGTGATTGGTGGTGGTGGTGGTGGTGGTAGTAGGTGGGAGTTGGGGGGGGGGGGGGGGAGGGAAGGGGAGGGGAATGATGGTCTGTGGATTCGTTCTCCGTACCCTTTACATATAAGCAAAAATATGCCTTCTTGTGGGTATAGAAACATTAACACAAATTATATCAGTAACTGATATTGTAGCCTTTTAAACAGAAAAGATTTGTACATACAAATACTTTTTAATTATCATTTATTTGTGGAAATGGCATTTACGTCATTAAATTGATACCTCAGCATCAAGCTTGTGTCCTGCAGCAGTGGTCCAGTGGTAAAGTGTATATAAGTGATGCGTATTCTTGGAGTTGCGAGTTCAAACCCGGATTAAGCTATATATATATACAACATGTTTTGTTTTGGTTGTTTGTTTTTGTATAAAGCCTCACACAATATCTATATTAAGCGAGTTTGTTTTAAACATGACATACATATTAATTCATTTTACCAGGCCTTATTCCACACAACTCCGTGAATTTCCCGTGGAGCCAGCCATTCAAACAAAAACAAACGAAACAAAACAAAACAAAACAAAAAAACATTATTGCCAACAGCATTTGGTGTTCCCAGGCGGTCACCCATCCAAGTACTAACCAAACCCAACGTTGCTTAACTTCGCTGATCGGACGAGAAGCGGTGTTCTCAACGTGGTATGGCCGTTGGCATGAGACTGCCTACACATTGTGGCTAATAACCAACTCTTTTAAGTCATCGCGGCAGGATACGGACCTGCTTGTGGTGTCTTAATGGTAATTGTATCCTAACATATTTTTGTCTCCTTGGCATGGATATTTAACATCGTTTATTCAGTCTTGGGTTTATGTTCTTTCGCCATTTACAGACATTTTACATCTACCTACTTCCTCAGCCTGCCCTGCCAATTTCTAATGAATTTGTGGATTTTCTTTTGTAATACAAACATGTGTGTGCTCATCTGCTCTTCAGTTTTTATGATATTTGTCTCATCTGTCCTGCTTTATGATACTTTTACAAAGAACATGAACAAATGCTTCTATTTTAGAGAAGATATGGGATCCAGGTTTCGGAGCCGTAAAACCAACCGTCGTGATTGGTGGACGAGTTGCCAGGTTGCAGCTTCTGTACCGTGCCGGCACATAAATAGGTTCGGCTCAAGCGGCGGCAGCATCATTCCCCCGTGACTGTCTGAGCGTCTCTCATCACCTTGGTTATCTCATCATCATCATGGTAGAAGCAAAGCCTACCAAGAAGGCTGCGGCTGCTGCTGCTGTGGTGGCCACCACCAGGAAACCTCGCGTCCAGGTTGCTCACCCGAAAACTAGTCAAATGGTTCTAGCCGCGGTCGCAGCACTCAAAGACCGTAAGGGCTCGTCTCTACAAGCAATCAAGAAGTACGTTGTTGCCAACAACAAAGTCGAGGCTGCCAAGATCGCCATTTACATCCGAAGATTTCTCAAGAAAGCAGTGGCTGACGGCATTCTTGTTCAGACCAAGGGAAGTGGAGCTAGTGGATCATTCAAGCTGGCCGTAGCAGAGAAGAGGGCCGTTCTAACTCCCAAGAAAGCCACCACAACCAAGAAACCATCTACAGCAGCAAAGAAGGCCGTGGTAACTCCCAAGAAAGCCGCCACAAGCAACAAACCACCTACAGCCTTGAAAAAGAAGCAGCAGCAGCAGCAGCAGCTTGTTGTTGGGAACAAAAAGCCCAAAATAAAGAGAGCTTCAAAATCTCCCAAACCACCCAAGGCAAAGAAAGCTGTCAAGAAAACAACAAAGGCAAAATAAACGACGACATGCAAGCAGCATGAATACACATGACAATAAACATCCAGGCCTCCCCCCTCAGTGGAGGGGCCTCATATGATTCCAAAAAGAGTTTAGTTTTGTAGACAAATAAATCATTACTTTTGGGGTAGATTTACTCTGTATATTATATATATAATATATATATATATATATATATATATATATATATATATATATATATATATATATATATATTATATATACACATGGGTGAGGTGATATGGTACCAAAGTTTTGGGTAAGGTGATTGACATTTACACAAGATAAAACACGAACCAATGGGAATAAAAACATAAGAATGGAAGTAACTGCAGAAGGCCTATTGGCCCATAACACAAGCACTTCCTCTTGATGCTTCTATATTGGTTCGGAGTCTTGAAGCTATAATATATATATATATATATATATATATATATATATATATATATATATATATATATATATATATATATATATATATATATATATATATATATGCACACAAAACTAAATAGTCTTGTTAGACAAATTGCCCCTATTAGAGGCAAGTTGACTAACAAGCCGAATGACTGCAATTGTTTTGAATTTGAGTTAAATCTAACATAGAAATGTAATCAAACCTAACCTAACCTATGCTAACCCAAGCTAAGCTAACCTAACCTAACCTAAGCTAACCCAAGCTAAGCTAACCTAACCTAACCTAACCTAACCTAACCTAACCTAAGCTAAGCTAACCTAACCTAACCTAACCCAGCAATTCATGATCTTAATATAATACTGTTAATTGGATAAACCAATTTGGAAAGAAATGTTCGAAAATAACAAAATTAACTGTGCTTGTTAGGAAAATTGGGCCTTGCATACTTGTCCCAATAGTGTGGTTCTCGCTTTTAGGTACGACATAAACGTATACCTAAGTTGAGAGAGAAAAAGATTCGCACTCAAACATGCATATCGATTGCCAGTCCTGAATTCTGGGTAGATATTCGTGTCCTCCCTTTTCATTTACCATCATTTGGATACTATCAAAACAGCTCTGAGAAGGATAAAATGAATAAAACGGGTAGCTCACTCATGTAAAAAGGAAGAGTTGGGAAAGATCTCTCTCTCTCTCTCTCTCTCTCTCTCTCTCTCTCTCCCCCTCACCCCCCCCCCCCCCCCACCAATGATCCTGCTCTGCTAGTATATAACGTAACAAACCTTCCCCCCCCCACCCCCCCCCCCCCCCCCCTCCCCAATCAGAGTCCCTTTAAGCATGCGAGGATAAAAAATAGATTTCATAAGACCCAATGTGCTAGCTGATATCAAAACAATTTATGTTATCGTCTATTAAGCCCTTCAGTAAAAAAAGTATAGGGACCTAATTAGGTCCCGTTTTGAGGTGGTGGTGGGTGGAATCGATGGATTAGCCAAGCTCTTATCCGCCGAATCCGTAGAGGGTACGACCCTGGCGCTTCAGAGCGTACACCACGTCCATAGCAGTGACGGTCTTCCTCTTGGCGTGTTCCGTGTAGGTTACAGCATCACGGATGACGTTCTCGAGGAACACCTTCAGGACGCCACGGGTCTCTTCGTAGATGAGACCCGAAATACGCTTCACGCCGCCACGACGAGCTAAGCGACGAATAGCGGGCTTGGTGATGCCCTGGATGTTGTCACGTAGCACCTTACGATGACGCTTGGCGCCACCCTTTCCGAGTCCCTTGCCTCCCTTGCCGCGTCCAGTCATGGTGTTGAAGTTGTGTGAATCGAATTGACGAATGCCCGCACGATTTCCCGACTATATCCCATCAAGCGGACGTACTAGTAGCATTGCAACTCCTGCCTGCCCTTACTTTACGCTTGTGGTCGAGTAGACACGGCTTTCTCACAACGCTTTCAAAACTGCAGTTGCCTACTCGTCTGTTTCACGTCCCTGTGAAATGACTTTTGCACAAATCCAAAAAATAGAGCAAAATCAGCGATAATAGTGATTGAGGTGAGCCGCCTGTTGGCTGCAGCCAGAGGAAGGAGGGGAGGGGCAACGGGGTGACGTAGGCGAGTCGAGCAGCCAATGGCGCTCGAGCAAGCGCCTCGAGACGGCGTATATAAGCAAAAATTTTTCGGCGCCGGCCATCACAAACCACAGTTGTTCACCATGGCTCGCACCAAGCAGACTGCTCGCAAGTCCACGGGAGGCAAGGCTCCTCGTAAGCAGCTGGCCACCAAGGCAGCACGCAAGTCTGCTCCTGCCACAGGGGGTGTGAAGAAGCCTCACCGTTACAGGCCCGGAACGGTCGCCCTGCGTGAGATCCGTCGTTACCAGAAGAGCACCGAGTTGCTCATCAGGAAACTTCCCTTCCAGCGTCTGGTGCGCGAGATTGCCCAGGACTTCAAGACCGATCTTCGCTTCCAGTCGTCTGCCGTCATGGCTTTACAGGAGGCATCCGAGGCTTACCTGGTCGGTCTCTTCGAGGACACTAACCTCTGTGCCATCCACGCCAAGCGTGTCACCATCATGCCAAAGGACATTCAGCTTGCTCGCCGTATCCGTGGAGAGCGTGCATAAGCTAAATCGACCACCCTAGTATACACCAAACTCGGCCCTTCTCAGGGCCAAAATATCCTTCTAAGGAGATTTCAGACATTCCTAGCATCAGTCATATGAATTAACCTTCATCTACACATATAATAAATAAATAAATAAATAAACAAATACACTAATTTAGGTGTCATACATACACGTGATATCAATAAATCAAGTCATTTGTAGTACAACCTGTTCTCTTACAAACAAAACGCCGTCGCTTTTCGCTCTTATGCACTGTCAAGGATCACCCCCCCCCCCCCCCCCCCCCCCCCCCAAAATAAAAATTGTCATACTGTACTAGAAATAAAAGCAGCTTGTATAAGTGACATACTGTCCAGTCCTGTTTTATTCTGTTTTCGGTCCTCTGGCTTAATCTGTTAAGTTAGGAGATGACATTTTAAATTAACCGTTTTCTTGACATTTTCAAACCTAAGAGGGTGGCCTGCATAGTAATCCTAATGTGGAACATAACAATGAATCTCTAATCTCTAGAAAAAAAAAAAGATACCGAGTGCTTATATGTGTTGAGAGAGAGAGAGAGAGAGAGAGAGAGAGAGAGAGAGAGAGAGAGAGAGAGAGAGAGAGAGAGAGAGAGAGAGAGAGAGAGAGAGAGAGAGAGAGAGAGAGAGAGACACAGACAGACAGACAGACAGACAAGACAGAGACAGACAAGACAGAGACAGACAGACAGACAGACAGACAGAGACTGAGAGAGAGAAACACACACAGACAGTTTCATAAATATTCTCATTTTATAGCTATTTGCTTTCAGTGACAGAGGTTTTTGTTATAATAGTATTGGTGTCTAACACTCACAATCTCTTTAGAAATTAAAGTGTGGCTCCAATGGAGCCGAGTTTGTTGGTTTGAGGCCAAGCCACCACCACAGGGCAGTAAGTAAGCCGTTTACTTGGAGGAGGTGTACTTGGTGACGGCCTTAGTGCCCTCAGAGACGGCGTGCTTGGCCAGTTCTCCGGGCAACAGGAGCCTTACAGCCGTCTGGATCTCCCGACTGGTAATGGTGGAACGCTTGTTGTAGTGGGCCAGGCGAGAAGCCTCGGCGGCGATGCGCTCGAAGATGTCGTTCACGAACGAGTTCATGATCGACATGGCTTTGGAAGAGATACCAGTGTCGGGGTGGACCTGCTTCAGCACTTTGTAGATGTAGATGCTGTAGCTCTCCTTCCTCCTGCGCTTCTTTTTCTTATCGCCCTTGGCAATGGCCTTCTGGGCCTTTCCGGCCTTCTTGGCAGCCTTTCCAGATGCCTTGGGTGGCATGATGATGCTCGTGCTGGCTGGCGTTGCGATACAATAATGAACTTTTGCGCGAGGCGAGCTTTCCTTTTATATCCCGCTCGCGACTCAGCTCAGAGCGGGTCGCGTGGCGGAGCGCGCTGATTGGTCAGTGGCGGGCTCCCTTGATCCTGAGCGGGGTATATAACACGAAGCTCGATCTGCGGGGCGGCAAAAACACCACAAACCCACAACAGCAGCAGCAATGTCAGGACGCGGCAAGGGAGGCAAAGTGAAGGGCAAGTCAAAGTCTCGCTCCAGCAGGGCCGGACTTCAGTTCCCCGTGGGCAGAATTCACCGTCTGCTGCGTAAGGGCAACTACGCCGAACGCGTCGGTGCTGGCGCTCCTGTCTACCTGGCAGCCGTCATGGAATACCTCGCTGCCGAAGTTCTGGAGCTCGCCGGTAATGCCGCACGTGACAACAAGAAGACCCGTATCATCCCACGTCACTTGCAGTTGGCCATCCGCAACGACGAAGAACTCAACAAACTTCTGTCTGGCGTAACCATTGCACAGGGAGGTGTTCTTCCAAACATTCAGGCAGTTCTTTTGCCAAAGAAGACAGAGAAGAAGTAAGCACTTCTGCCACCCACCACGACAAATACCATAACCAGGCTCCATCCGGAGCCACACACACTT
The DNA here is from genome assembly GCF_040958095.1 of Procambarus clarkii. NCBI lineage: Eukaryota > Metazoa > Arthropoda > Malacostraca > Decapoda > Cambaridae > Procambarus > Procambarus clarkii. Next base: position 3,301,771 of record NW_027189143.1, read on the forward strand.
TAATAGAGAGATTCAAGTAGACAATCAACTTTCAAACATTAATAATAACATTTATATTGATTTCATTTGGAATGTGTACATAACAAACAAACAAAACAAAATTATAGGGGATATTCAGCATCACTTGGAATATTAACCAATCATATAAATCCAATATATATTTTATATTTTACTTTAAGCGAGGAATTCATATTATATTAATTTTTAATCATACAAATGAACAAAAGCAATTCTTCACTAGACGTAATGAATGAATAAATGATCAAGGTTTTAATGTGTTTCATGATATATATATATATATATATATATATATATATATATATATATATATATATATATATATATATATATATATATATATATAATATAATATAATATATATTATAATACTTGTGAACCAGAATATGTTTGAGCAGCAGCGATCGTGCCTGCCATTGGCCGAAGTGCAACAATTCAAATAATTTAAAGGGCCTGCTCGGGTATATAAGAGAGGCTGGGAGACTGGGGCCGGTGGTGGGTGATGGGTGATGAGTGATGGTGTGGTGTGGTATGGTGTTGTTAAGAGTTGATTTACGGCCAGCCAGCCAGCTGCAGCCAAGGCAGGGCAGGGCAGGGCAAGGCAAGGCAAGGCAAGGCAAGGCAAGGCAAGGCAAGGCAATAACAGGACAGGACAGGCAAGGCAAGGCAAGGCAAGGCAAGGCAAGCAGGCGGGCGGGCGGGCGGGCGGGCGGGCGGGCGGGCAGGCAGGCAGGCAGGCAGCCAGCAGCCAGCCAGCCAGCCAGCCAGCCAGCCAGCCAGCCAGCCAGCCAGCCAGCCAGCCAGCCAGCCAGCCAGCCAGCCAGCCAGCAGGCAGGCAGGCAGGCAGGCAGGCAGGCAGGCAGGCAGGCAGGCAGGCAGGCAGCAGCAGCCAGCCAGCCAGCCAGCCAGCCAGCCAGCCAGCCAGCCACTCCCACTTTGTATTTATATGCATTCAATTTATATTCAAACATTATATATGTTAAGGGCCTAGTTTTAGTGTTTATTTTAAAAATGACAAACATCGAGTCGTTTTACCAGTCCTTTAGCGTTAACGGTGATGCATTTTAAAACTGAACAGAAATCACCTTTTCTGGATATATCAAATATCGAATCCGCTTAATGTGCCTACAATTCAATCATTCAAAAAATACATAATTTACATCATGCCTTTTCATAGAACAGACAATAAGATTTGAGACAATAAGAACTTTACTTTTATAACTAAAGTTGCACAATTATACCAACTCTATGGTGGCTGGGTGGTAAGGTGTGTGGCTGGTATTTTGGAAGTCGCGAGTTCAAACGACCCAATGGGAATAATACTTTTTTTTTTTTGCCATACAATCTTCCTAATACTATTATGTAGGTTTGTGTGTGTGTTTTTTATTCATTCTTTGGTTTTATAGATGACATACATATTGACTCCTTTTACCGGTCCTTAATTAGGCTCTGGGGAAGCAATGGTGGTGGTGGTGGTGGTGGTGCATTTAAAACTAAACCAAAAATCACCAGTTCTGGACGCGTCAAATATCATATCCGCTTAATGTGTCTACAACCTAATTACTTAAAACTACACTATTTAATTCATTCATATCATGTGCATATTGGTCATTATGCTCATACAACCGACATCAAAATTTATTTTCATTATTAGAATCATACATTTCATCAAGTAATACAGATACAAAGAGATTTTCTTTCTGAGAAGACCGTTAGTATTGGCTTGCAGGCAGGCAGGCAGGCAGGCATTTGAGGGTTATTATTTCGCCTGTTGATTGGGGGGAGGGTTGATGTGTTAGGGGGTTTTCGGTTAGATGTGGTGGTGGTGATTGGTGGTGATTGGTGGTGATTGGTGGTGATTGGTGGTGATGGTGGTGGTGGTGGTGGTGGTAGTAGGTGGGAGTGGGGGGGGGGGGGGGGGGAGGGAAGGGGAGGGGAATGATGGTCTGTGGATTCGTTCTCCGTACCCTTTACATATAAGCAAAAATATGCCTTCTTGTGGGTATAGAAACATTAACACAAATTATATCAGTAACTGATATTGTAGCCTTTTAAACAGAAAAGATTTGTACATACAAATACTTTTTAATTATCATTTATTTGTGGAAATGGCATTTACGTCATTAAATTGATACCTCAGCATCAAGCTTGTGTCCTGCAGCAGTGGTCCAGTGGTAAAGTGTATATAAGTGATGCTATTCTTGGAGTTGCGAGTTCAAACCCGGATTAAGCTATATATATATACAACATGTTTTGTTTTGGTTGTTTGTTTTTGTATAAAGCCTCACACAATATCTATATTAAGCGAGTTTGTTTTAAACATGACATACATATTAATCATTTTACCAGGCCTTATTCCACACAACTCCGTGAATTTTCCCGTGGAGCAGCCATTCAACACAAAAAAAACAAACGAAAACAAACAAAAAAAACAAAACAAAAAAACATTATTGCCAACAGCAACAGATGTGTTTGTGCCCAGGCGGTCACCCATCCAAGTAAACCAAACCCAACGTTGCTTAACT
>NW_027189143.1:3304813-3374366 GCF_040958095.1 Procambarus clarkii
AATTATGGTTTAGTTATCAATTTAGATAATATGTATGCTTAGGTTGGGTTGGTTAGGGTATGTTGGTAAGGTATAGGTATGGTTGGTTATTTTGTGGTTGGTTTATATATATATATATATATATATATATATATATATATATATATGGTAGCAGTCTTTCCTGTAGACATATATTATTAAATATGACCGAAAAAGTAAGATTAATAATTCTAACACGAATTTTCTCGATCTTTCGTACATTTCTTTTCACTGTTGGTGGTAATTCAAAAATCAATTCTCCAAAATTCATTTTTATTTCTAGTCTGACGCGACACTTGAGCGCGTTTCGTAAAACTTATTACATTTTCAAAGATTTTAGTTTACACATACACAACTGAATAGAACTTACACATCTCCGATTTGTTTATATCTACATTTGAGTGAGATGGATGGGGTGAGGTGGTATTAATAGGGTATTAATTTCATCAACACAAGACAGAACACGAAACAATGGGTATTGAATGGAAGTGATTGTAGAAAGCCTATTGGTCCATATTTCTTGATGCTTCTATATTGGAGCGGAGTCTTGAGGTGGGTAGTTTACGAAAGATCAAGAAAATTCGTGTTAGAATTATTAATCTTACTTTTTCGGTCATATTTAATAATATATATATATATATATATATATATATATATATATATATATATATATATATATATATATATATATATATATTAGGTTAGGTTAGTTTAGGCTAGGAAATTGGCTACGTTTGTAGAAATAGAAATAGGTAAAAAAATAAAAAAAAATGAATAGAGTATAAATAAATTATAAATTATTTAAAAACAATAAATATAATAAAGAGAAAAAAATAGCTGGAATTTTAGGTAACGTTTCTTATCACCGAATGCCTCTGTTCACCTGGCAGTAAATAGGTATCCAGGAGTTGGTTAGGTTAGTTTTGGCTAGGAAATCAGCTAGGTGTGGAGGGTTAGGTTAGGTTAGGTTATTTTAGGGTAGGAAATAGGCTATGTTTGTAGAAATAGTAATAGAAAGAGGGCTGTAATTGTAGGTAGCGTTTCCTATCACCGAACGCCTCTATTCACCTAGCAGTAAATAGGTATCCAGAAGTTAGTTAGTTAGGTTAGTTTAGATAAGGTTAGGTTAGGTTAAATTAGGTTAGGTTAGGTTAGTTATTGCTAGGAAATAGGCTAGGTTTGTAGAAATAGAAATAGGGCTGTAACTGTTGGTAGCGTTTCTTATCACCGAATGCCTCTGTTCATCTTGCAGTAAATAGGTATACAAAAGTAAGTTAGTTAGGTTAGTTTAGATATGGTTAGGTTAGGTTAGGTTAGGTTAGATTAGGTTAGGTTAGTTTTGGCTAGGAAATGGGCTAGGTTAGTTTTGGCTAGGAAATAGGCTAGGTTTGTAGAAATAGAAAGAGGACTGTAACTGTTGGTAGCGTTTCTTATCAGCGAATGCCCCTGTTCACCTAGCAGTAAATAGGTATCCAGGAGTTAGTAAGCAAGCTACTTGGGGCGTGGTGAGTGAGGGTTAGTTAATCAGTCCCTAGATGGATCTTGTGGGGTGGTGGGTGTTGGAGACCACTATATAAGCGTAACATGTATAAAATGCCTGTCTGCCTGTCCCCCGACTCAATGATGTTACACGTATTGACTAAATGAAGCCTAAGAGAGCATATGCAAGGCCTAGGATGAGTTATTTGTCAGCAGCAGCAGCAACTTGTGCGAGATCAATGGCAGCGGCGGCATCCCATCCTTTTCTATTTTGGAGCAACAGTAGTAGTAGTAGTAGTAGAAGAAGTAGTAGTAGTCCATTTGTTGTTGGTTAATTTGACTAAATAGTTGCAATAAGTACTATCATTAATGGAGAATTGGCTGCTATGTACCTCCGCCTGCCTGCCCGCCCGCTGCAGTTACCATTATCTTGACTCACTCACTCACATGTGATTAGTTACTACTTGTATACAATAGAAACAGCCATACTACCTACCTACCACCTTGAGAACACTGCGTCTCGTCCCATACATCAGTCAGGTTAAGCACCGTTGAATTTGGTTAGTACATGGATGGGTGACCTGCCTGGGAACACCAACTGCTGCTGATGGTATACATATTTGGGCAGTCTCCGTGGGTCAGTGTGTGTGTGTGTACATGAATGTCGCACATGGAAATGTGTACATGCCATTTTAATAATAGTTTACCATCCATGAAGAAAACGTCTACCTATATGTCAGTCCATTGGCTCTCTCTGCCGCCCGGCCGGCCTACCTACCTGCTAAAATTTGTCCACTCAATATGCTGTTGAATATCTATCTCCAGTGATCACTTACTCTTAATTCCTACATTATTAACCAAATGATCTCATTAACAAATCTTTACACATTTCAACCACCTACCTTCCTGCTAACATCAATCACAAAAACTAATACACTCAACTCAGTCCTAAACACTTTTCTTATTCCTTCCTCAACACTTCGCTCTACATAACCTATCTTACAAAATTAAATTTAAATACCTAACTGCCAACCCATCCCCCTGCCCCCCCCCCCAACGACACTTCCCAAGGTAGCATCTCAGGACCACTCCCCCCCCCCCCACCGTGCCCCCTCCCAAACCAACACCCCCCCCCCCACAATGGAGGCCGCCGTACCCCTACCCCCCCCCCATACCACCCCATCCACAATCCCACAACACACCCCACCCCCAACACAGAAAATGGCGGCCACAACGCTATATTTAACCAGCCAAAACCTTCGTTTCTTCCCCTATGTACTATTTATTCTTGAAATAAAACGAAGAAAAAAACAAACCGGATTTTCCTTCCCTAGTAAAACATATATTTTATAGAATGACACATAAAATAGCACATATTAGATATTGGATTGCTTGTTTACCATTCTCAAACTTATTTGGAAACACCACACTAATTATTAATTAATACATACTTTTAAACACACACACACACACACACACACACACACACACACACACACATCTACCTATATGTCAGTCCAGAAGTGACATATGTGACAGTCCAGAAGTCAGTCCTATATGTCCCCCCTAACAGAAGAGTTAGGGGGGACATGATCACCACATTCAAGATTCTGAAGGGGATTGATAGGGTAGATAAAGACAGTCTATTTAACACAAGGGGCACACGTACTAGGGGACACAGGTGGAAACTGAGTGCCCAAATGAGCCACAGAGATATTAGAAAGAACTTTTTTAGTGTCAGAGTGGTTGACAAATGGAATGCATTAGGAAGTGATGTGGTGGAGGCTGACTCCATACACAGTTTCAAGTGTAGATATGACAGAGCCCGATAGGCTCAGGAATCTGTACACCTGTTGATTGACGGTTGAGAGGCGGGACCAAAGAGCCAGAGCTCAACCCCCGCAAACACAACTAGGTGAGTACAACTAGGTGAGTACATGTCAGTTAGCCTAAATTCTCCAATATCATTCATAAAACTGCTTCACGGGACTGCAACCTCATCAAACAAAGCTGTCAGGTATTTCTAACTGACAACACAAATTAACAACTTCACATGTCAATCATGGCAACTGTTCATAAATAGACACTAACTAACCTTGCTATGAGATATAAATACAAGTGCCAAATTTGATTCAGAAGGCAACTCCAGCGTGGCCTAGTCGGATAGAACATGTTCTTAATCCGGACAGACCTGCGTTCGAGCCTGTCGGAATGGTTGCAAGTACAGGGCACAGATTTCTCTGTGTGTCCCCTCCTGTAGGAGCATCAGTTTCGATAGATTCTCTGGATAGCCAAGATTGATTGACTGACCCTTTGGAATGTGGGGAAGGGTTGAAGTCCGGGGGCCCACGGACGGATACATGGATCAACTGACCTAGGTCAGGTCTTTCAATCCACCTGGATTTCAGGTGGGGAGAAGGGAGGCAATTTGGGTTGACACAAATAGCTTCCTGGACCCAAAACCCCATGGATTCACAGACACGGACACGCACACGGACACTCATGGACTCTGACACGAACCGAAAATTCGGGTCAGATAATAAGAAGGGAGGATAGGTTGGTTAGGTTGGTTGGTTAGGTTGGTTGGTTAAGTTAGGTTGCCTAGGTTGGTTGATTAGGTTGGTTGGATAGGTTGGTTAGTTAGGTTGGTTGGTTAGGTTGGTTGGTTAGGTTGGTTGGTTGGTTGGTTAGGTTGGTTAGGTTGGTTGGTTAGGTTGGTTAGTTAGCTTAGTTAGGTTAGTTGGTTAGGTTGGTTGGTTTGGTTAGGTTGGTTAGAACTAGAATTAGGTTAGAATTTGAGGTTAGAATTTTAGGTTAAAACAAGCATAATTATGGTTTAGTTATCAATTTAGATAATATGTATGCTTAGGTTGGGTTGGTTAGGGTATGTTGGTAAGGTATAGGTATGGTTGGTTATTTTGTGGTTGGTTTATTATATATATATATATATATATATATATATATATATATATATATATATATATATATATATATATATATATATTAGTATATTTTGGTAGCAGTCTTTCCTGTAGACATATATTATTAAATATGACCGAAAAAGTAAGATTAATAATTCTAACACGAATTTTCTCGATCTTTCGTACATTTCTTTTCACTGTTGGTGGTAATTCAAAAATCAATTCTCCAAAATTCATTTTTATTTCTAGTCTGACGCGACACTTGAGCGCGTTTCGTAAAACTTATTACATTTTCAAAGATTTTAGTTTACACATACACAACTGAATAGAACTTACACATCTCCGATTTGTTTATATCTACATTGAGTGAGATGGATGGGGTGAGGTGGTATTAATAGGGTATTAATTTCATCAACACAAGACAGAACACGAAACAATGGGTATTGAATGGAAGTGATTGTAGAAAGCCTATTGGTCCATATTTCTTGATGCTTCTATATTGGAGCGGAGTCTTGAGGTGGGTAGTTTACGAAAGATCAAGAAAATTCGTGTTAGAATTATTAATCTTACTTTTTTCGGTCATATTTAATAATATATATATATATATATATATATATATATATATATATATATATATATATATATATATATATATATATATATATTTAGGTTAGGTTAGTTTAGGCTAGGAAATTGGCTACGTTTGTAGAAATAGAAATAGGTAAAAAAAATAAAAAAAAATGAATAGAGTATAAATAAATTATAAATTATTTAAAAACAATAAATATAATAAAGAGAAAAAAATAGCTGGAATTTTAGGTAACGTTTCTTATCACCGAATGCCTCTGTTCACCTGGCAGTAAATAGGTATCCAGGAGTTGGTTAGGTTAGTTTTGGCTAGGAAATCAGCTAGGTGTGGAGGGTTAGGTTAGGTTAGGTTATTTTAGGGTAGGAAATAGGCTATGTTTGTAGAAATAGTAATAGAAAGAGGGCTGTAATTGTAGGTAGCGTTTCCTATCACCGAACGCCTCTATTCACCTAGCAGTAAATAGGTATCCAGAAGTTAGTTAGTTAGGTTAGTTTTAGATAAGGTTAGGTTAGGTTAAATTAGGTTAGGTTAGGTTAGTTATTGCTAGGAAATAGGCTAGGTTTGTAGAAATAGAAATAGGGCTGTAACTGTTGGTAGCGTTTCTTATCACCGAATGCCTCTGTTCATCTTGCAGTAAATAGGTATACAAAAGTAAGTTAGTTAGGTTAGTTTAGATATGGTTAGGTTAGGTTAGGTTAGGTTAGATTAGGTTAGGTTAGTTTTGGCTAGGAAATGGGCTAGGTTAGTTTTGGCTAGGAAATAGGCTAGGTTTGTAGAAATAGAAAGAGGACTGTAACTGTTGGTAGCGTTTCTTATCAGCGAATGCCCCTGTTCACCTAGCAGTAAATAGGTATCCAGGAGTTAGTAAGCAAGCTACTTGGGGCGTGGTGAGTGAGGGTTAGTTAATCAGTCCCTAGATGGATCTTGTGGGGTGGTGGGTGTTGGAGACCACTATATAAGCGTAACATGTATAAAATGCCTGTCTGCCTGTCCCCCGACTCAATGATGTTACACGTATTGACTAAATGAAGCCTAAGAGAGCATATGCAAGGCCTAGGATGAGTTATTTGTCAGCAGCAGCAGCAACTTGTGCGAGATCAATGGCAGCGGCGGCATCCCATCCTTTTCTATTTTGGAGCAACAGTAGTAGTAGTAGTAGTAGAAGAAGTAGTAGTAGTCCATTTGTTGTTGGTTAATTTGACTAAATAGTTGCAATAAGTACTATCATTAATGGAGAATTGGCTGCTATGTACCTCCGCCTGCCTGCCCGCCCGCCGCAGTTACCATTATCTTGACTCACTCACTCACATGTGATTAGTTACTACTTGTATACAATAGAAACAGCCATACTACCTACCTACCACCTTGAGAACACTGCGTCTCGTCCCATACATCAGTCAGGTTAAGCACCGTTGAATTTGGTTAGTACATGGATGGGTGACCTGCCTGGGAACACCAACTGCTGCTGATGGTATACATATTTGGGCAGTCTCCGTGGGTCAGTGTGTGTGTACATGAATGTCGCACATGGAAATGTGTACATGCCATTTTAATAATAGTTTACCATCCATGAAGAAAACGTCTACCTATATGTCAGTCCATTGGCTCTCTCTGCCGCCCGGCCGGCCTACCTACCTGCTAAAATTTGTCCACTCAATATGCTGTTGAATATCTATCTCCAGTGATCACTTACCCTTAATTCCTACATTATTAACCAAATGATCTCATTAACAAATCTTTACACATTTCAACCACCTACCTTCCTGCTAACATCAATCACAAAAACTAATACACTCAACTCAGTCCTAAACACTTTTCTTATTCCTTCCTCAACACTTCGCTCTACATAACCTATCTTACAAAATTAAATTTAAATACCTAACTGCCAACCCATCCCCCTGCCCCCCCCCCCAACGACACTTCCCAAGGTAGCATCTCAGGACCACTCCCCCCCCCCCCACCGTGCCCCCTCCCAAACCAACACCCCCCCCCCCACAATGGAGGCCCGCCGTACCCCTACCCCCCCCCCCATACCACCCCATCCACAATCCCACAACACACCCCACCCCCAACACAGAAAATGGCGGCCACAACGCTATATTTAACCAGCCAAAACCTTCGTTTCTTCCCCTATGTACTATTTATTCTTGAAATAAAACGAAGAAAAAAACAAACCGGATTTTCCTTCCCTAGTAAAACATATATTTTATAGAATGACACATAAAATAGCACATATTAGATATTGGATTGCTTGTTTACCATTCTCAAACTTATTTGGAAACACCACACTAATTATTAATTAATACATACTTTTAAACACACACACACACACACACACACACACACACACACACATCTACCTATATGTCAGTCCAGAAGTGACATATGTGACAGTCCAGAAGTCAGTCCTATATGTCCCCCCTAACAGAAGAGTTAGGGGGGACATGATCACCACATTCAAGATTCTGAAGGGGATTGATAGGGTAGATAAAGACAGTCTATTTAACACAAGGGGCACACGTACTAGGGGACACAGGTGGAAACTGAGTGCCCAAATGAGCCACAGAGATATTAGAAAGAACTTTTTTAGTGTCAGAGTGGTTGACAAATGGAATGCATTAGGAAGTGATGTGGTGGAGGCTGACTCCATACACAGTTTCAAGTGTAGATATGACAGAGCCCGATAGGCTCAGGAATCTGTACACCTGTTGATTGACGGTTGAGAGGCGGGACCAAAGAGCCAGAGCTCAACCCCCGCAAACACAACTAGGTGAGTACAACTAGGTGAGTACATGTCAGTTAGCCTAAATTCTCCAATATTCATTCATAAAACTGCTTCACGGGACTGCAACCTCATCAAACAAAGCTGTCAGGTATTTCTAACTGACAACACAAATTAACAACTTCACATGTCAATCATGGCAACTGTTCATAAATAGACACTAACTAACCTTGCTATGAGATATAAATACAAGTGCCAAATTTGATTCAGAAGGCAACTCCAGCGTGGCCTAGTCGGATAGAACATGTTCTTAATCCGGACAGACCTGCGTTCGAGCCTGTCGGAATGGTTGCAAGTACAGGGCACAGATTTCTCTGTGTGTCCCCTCCTGTAGGAGCATCAGTTTCGATAGATTCTCTGGATAGCCAAGATTGATTGACTGACCCTTTGGAATGTGGGGAAGGGTTGAAGTCCGGGGGCCCACGGACGGATACATGGATCAACTGACCTAGGTCAGGTCTTTCAATCCACCTGGATTTCAGGTGGGGGAGAAGGGAGGCAATTTGGGTTGACACAATAGCTTCCTGGACCCAAAACCCCATGGATTCACAGACACGGACACGCACACGGACACTCATGGACTCTGACACGAACCGAAAATTCGGGTCAGATAATAAGAAGGGAGGATAGGTTGGTTAGGTTGGTTGGTTAGGTTGGTTGGTTAAGTTAGGTTGCCTAGGTTGGTTGATTAGGTTGGTTGGATAGGTTGGTTAGTTAGGTTGGTTGGTTAGGTTGGTTGGTTAGGTTGGTTGGTTGGTTGGTTAGGTTGGTTAGGTTGGTTGGTTAGGTTGGTTAGTTAGCTTAGTTAGGTTAGTTGGTTAGGTTGGTTGGTTTGGTTAGGTTGGTTAGAACTAGAATTAGGTTAGAATTTGAGGTTAGAATTTTAGGTTAAAACAAGCATAATTATGGTTTAGTTATCAATTTAGATAATATGTATGCTTAGGTTGGGTTGGTTAGGGTATGTTGGTAAGGTATAGGTATGGTTGGTCATTTTGTGGTTGGTTTATATATATATATATATATATATATATATATGTCGTACCTAATAGCCAGAACGCACTTCTCGGCCTACTATTCAAGGCCCGATTTGCCTAATAAGCCAAGTTTTCATGAATTAATGTTTTTTTCGTCTACCTAACCTAACCTAACTTAGCTTTTTTTGGCTACCTAACCTAACCTTACCTATAAATATAGGTTAGGTTAGGTTAGGTAGGGTTGGTTAGGTTCGGTCATATATCTACGTTAATTTTAACTCCAATAAAAAAAAATTGACCTCATACATAGAGAAAAGGGTTGCTTTATCATTTCATAAGAAAAAAATTATAGTAAATATATTAATTCAGGAAAACTTGGCTTATTAGGCAAATCGGGCCTTGAATAGTAGGCTGAGAAGTGAGTTCTGGCTACTAGGTACGACATATATATATATATATATATATATATATGTCGTACCTAGTAGCCAGAACTCACTTCTCAGCCTACTATGCAAGGCCCGATTTGCCTAATAAGCCAAGTTTTCATGAATTAATGTTTTTTCGTCTACCTAACCTACCTAACCTAACCTAACCTAGCTTTTTTTGGCTACCTAACCTAACCTTACCTATAAAGATAGATTAGGTTAGGTTAGGTAGGGTTGGTTAGGTTCGGTCATATATCTACGTTAATTTTAACTCCAATAAAAAAAAATTGACCTCATACATAGTGAAAAGGGCAGCTTTATAATTTCATAAGGAAAATATTATAGAAAATATATTAATTCAGGAAAACTTGGCTTATTAGGCAAATCGGGCCTTGCATAGTAGGCTGAGAAGTGAGTTTTGGCTACTAGGTACGACATATATATATATATATATATATATATATATATATGTCGTACCTAGTAGCCAGAACGCACTTCTCAGCCTACTATGCAAGGCCCGATTTGCCTAATAAGCCAAGTTTTCCTGAATTAATATATTTTCTCTAATTTTTTCTTATGAAATGATAAAGCTGCCCATTTCATTGTGTATGAGGTCAATTTTTTTTTATTTGAGTTAAAATTAACGTAGATATACGACCGAACCTAACCAACCCTACCTAACCTAACCTAACCTATCTTTATAGGTTAGGTTTCGTTAAGTAGCCGAAAAAGTTAAGTTAGGTTAGGTTAGGTAGGTTAGGTAGTCGAAAAAACAATTAATTCATGAAAACTTGGCGTATTAGGCAAATTGGGCCTTGCATAGTAGGCTGAGAAGTGCGTTCTGGCTATTAGGTACGACATATATATATATATATATATATATATATATATATATATATATATATATATATATATATATATATATTAGTATATTTTGGTAGCAGTCTTTCCTGTAGACATATATTATTAAATATGACCGAAAAAGTAAGATTAATAATTCTAACACGAATTTTCTCGATCTTTCGTACATTTCTTTTCACTGTTGGTGGTAATTCAAAAATCAATTCTCCAAAATTCATTTTTATTTCTAGTCTGACGCGACACTTGAGCGCGTTTCGTAAAACTTATTACATTTTCAAAGATTTTAGTTTACACATACACAACTGAATAGAACTTACACATCTCCAATTTGTTTATATCTACATTTGAGTGAGATGGATGGGGTGAGGTGGTATTAATAGGGTATTAATTTCATCAACACAAGACAGAACACGAAACAATGGGTATTGAATGGAAGTGATTGTAGAAAGCCTATTGGTCCATATTTCTTGATGCTTCTATATTGGAGCGGAGTCTTGAGGTGGGTAGTTTACGAAAGATCAAGAAAATTCGTGTTAGAATTATTAATCTTACTTTTTCGGTCATATTTAATAATATATATATATATATATATATATATATATATATATATATATATATATATATATATATATATATATATATTTAGGTTAGGTTAGTTTAGGCTAGGAAATTGGCTACGTTTGTAGAAATAGAAATAGGTAAAAAAATAAAAAAAAATGAATAGAGTATAAATAAATTATAAATTATTTAAAAACAATAAATATAATAAAGAGAAAAAAATAGCTGGAATTTTAGGTAACGTTTCTTATCACCGAATGCCTCTGTTCACCTGGCAGTAAATAGGTATCCAGGAGTTGGTTAGGTTAGTTTTGGCTAGGAAATCAGCTAGGTGTGGAGGGTTAGGTTAGGTTAGGTTATTTTAGGGTAGGAAATAGGCTATGTTTGTAGAAATAGTAATAGAAAGAGGGCTGTAATTGTAGGTAGCGTTTCCTATCACCGAACGCCTCTATTCACCTAGCAGTAAATAGGTATCCAGAAGTTAGTTAGTTAGGTTAGTTTAGATAAGGTTAGGTTAGGTTAAATTAGGTTAGGTTAGGTTAGTTATTGCTAGGAAATAGGCTAGGTTTGTAGAAATAGAAATAGGGCTGTAACTGTTGGTAGCGTTTCTTATCACCGAATGCCTCTGTTCATCTTGCAGTAAATAGGTATACAAAAGTAAGTTAGTTAGGTTAGTTTAGATATGGTTAGGTTAGGTTAGGTTAGGTTAGATTAGGTTAGGTTAGTTTTGGCTAGGAAATGGGCTAGGTTAGTTTTGGCTAGGAAATAGGCTAGGTTTGTAGAAATAGAAAGAGGACTGTAACTGTTGGTAGCGTTTCTTATCAGCGAATGCCCCTGTTCACCTAGCAGTAAATAGGTATCCAGGAGTTAGTAAGCAAGCTACTTGGGGCGTGGTGAGTGAGGGTTAGTTAATCAGTCCCTAGATGGATCTTGTGGGGTGGTGGGTGTTGGAGACCACTATATAAGCGTAACATGTATAAAATGCCTGTCTGCCTGTCCCCCGACTCAATGATGTTACACGTATTGACTAAATGAAGCCTAAGAGAGCATATGCAAGGCCTAGGATGAGTTATTTGTCAGCAGCAGCAGCAACTTGTGCGAGATCAATGGCAGCGGCGGCATCCCATCCTTTTCTATTTTGGAGCAACAGTAGTAGTAGTAGTAGTAGAAGAAGTAGTAGTAGTCCATTTGTTGTTGGTTAATTTGACTAAATAGTTGCAATAAGTACTATCATTAATGGAGAATTGGCTGCTATGTACCTCCGCCTGCCTGCCCGCCCGCCGCAGTTACCATTATCTTGACTCACTCACTCACATGTGATTAGTTACTACTTGTATACAATAGAAACAGCCATACTACCTACCTACCACCTTGAGAACACTGCGTCTCGTCCCATACATCAGTCAGGTTAAGCACCGTTGAATTTGGTTAGTACATGGATGGGTGACCTGCCTGGGAACACCAACTGCTGCTGATGGTATACATATTTGGGCAGTCTCCGTGGGTCAGTGTGTGTGTACATGAATGTCGCACATGGAAATGTGTACATGCCATTTTAATAATAGTTTACCATCCATGAAGAAAACGTCTACCTATATGTCAGTCCATTGGCTCTCTCTGCCGCCCGGCCGGCCTACCTACCTGCTAAAATTTGTCCACTCAATATGCTGTTGAATATCTATCTCCAGTGATCACTTACCCTTAATTCCTACATTATTAACCAAATGATCTCATTAACAAATCTTTACACATTTCAACCACCTACCTTCCTGCTAACATCAATCACAAAAACTAATACACTCAACTCAGTCCTAAACACTTTTCTTATTCCTTCCTCAACACTTCGCTCTACATAACCTATCTTACAAAATTAAATTTAAATACCTAACTGCCAACCCATCCCCCTGCCCCCCCCCCCAACGACACTTCCCAAGGTAGCATCTCAGGACCACTCCCCCCCCCCCCCCACCGTGCCCCCTCCCAAACCAACACCCCCCCCCCCCACAATGGAGGCCGCCGTACCCCTACCCCCCCCCCCATACCACCCCATCCACAATCCCACAACACACCCCACCCCCAACACAGAAAATGGCGGCCACAACGCTATATTTAACCAGCCAAAACCTTCGTTTCTTCCCCTATGTACTATTTATTCTTGAAATAAAACGAAGAAAAAAACAAACCGGATTTTCCTTCCCTAGTAAAACATATATTTTATAGAATGACACATAAAATAGCACATATTAGATATTGGATTGCTTGTTTACCATTCTCAAACTTATTTGGAAACACCACACTAATTATTAATTAATACATACTTTTAAACACACACACACACACACACACACACACACACACACATCTACCTATATGTCAGTCCAGAAGTGACATATGTGACAGTCCAGAAGTCAGTCCTATATGTCCCCCCTAACAGAAGAGTTAGGGGGGACATGATCACCACATTCAAGATTCTGAAGGGGATTGATAGGGTAGATAAAGACAGTCTATTTAACACAAGGGGCACACGTACTAGGGGACACAGGTGGAAACTGAGTGCCCAAATGAGCCACAGAGATATTAGAAAGAACTTTTTTAGTGTCAGAGTGGTTGACAAATGGAATGCATTAGGAAGTGATGTGGTGGAGGCTGACTCCATACACAGTTTCAAGTGTAGATATGACAGAGCCCGATAGGCTCAGGAATCTGTACACCTGTTGATTGACGGTTGAGAGGCGGGACCAAAGAGCCAGAGCTCAACCCCCGCAAACACAACTAGGTGAGTACAACTAGGTGAGTACATGTCAGTTAGCCTAAATTCTCCAATATTCATTCATAAAACTGCTTCACGGGACTGCAACCTCATCAAACAAAGCTGTCAGGTATTTCTAACTGACAACACAAATTAACAACTTCACATGTCAATCATGGCAACTGTTCATAAATAGACACTAACTAACCTTGCTATGAGATATAAATACAAGTGCCAAATTTGATTCAGAAGGCAACTCCAGCGTGGCCTAGTCGGATAGAACATGTTCTTAATCCGGACAGACCTGCGTTCGAGCCTGTCGGAATGGTTGCAAGTACAGGGCACAGATTTCTCTGTGTGTCCCCTCCTGTAGGAGCATCAGTTTCGATAGATTCTCTGGATAGCCAAGATTGATTGACTGACCCTTTGGAATGTGGGGAAGGGTTGAAGTCCGGGGGCCCACGGACGGATACATGGATCAACTGACCTAGGTCAGGTCTTTCAATCCACCTGGATTTCAGGTGGGGAGAAGGGAGGCAATTTGGGTTGACACAAATAGCTTCCTGGACCCAAAACCCCATGGATTCACAGACACGGACACGCACACGGACACTCATGGACTCTGACACGAACCGAAAATTCGGGTCAGATAATAAGAAGGGAGGATAGGTTGGTTAGGTTGGTTGGTTAGGTTGGTTGGTTAAGTTAGGTTGCCTAGGTTGGTTGATTAGGTTGGTTGGATAGGTTGGTTAGTTAGGTTGGTTGGTTAGGTTGGTTGGTTAGGTTGGTTGGTTGGTTGGTTAGGTTGGTTAGGTTGGTTGGTTAGGTTGGTTAGTTAGCTTAGTTAGGTTAGTTGGTTAGGTTGGTTGGTTTGGTTAGGTTGGTTAGAACTAGAATTAGGTTAGAATTTGAGGTTAGAATTTTAGGTTAAAACAAGCATAATTATGGTTTAGTTATCAATTTAGATAATATGTATGCTTAGGTTGGGTTGGTTAGGGTATGTTGGTAAGGTATAGGTATGGTTGGTCATTTTGTGGTTGGTTTATATATATATATATATATATATATATATATATATGTCGTACCTAATAGCCAGAACGCACTTCTCGGCCTACTATTCAAGGCCCGATTTGCCTAATAAGCCAAGTTTTCATGAATTAATGTTTTTTCGTCTACCTAACCTAACCTAACTTAGCTTTTTTTGGCTACCTAACCTAACCTTACCTATAAATATAGGTTAGGTTAGGTTAGGTAGGGTTGGTTAGGTTCGGTCATATATCTACGTTAATTTTAACTCCAATAAAAAAAAATTGACCTCATACATAGAGAAAAGGGTTGCTTTATCATTTCATAAGAAAAAAAATTATAGTAAATATATTAATTCAGGAAAACTTGGCTTATTAGGCAAATCGGGCCTTGAATAGTAGGCTGAGAAGTGAGTTCTGGCTACTAGGTACGACATATATATATATATATATATATATATATGTCGTACCTAGTAGCCAGAACTCACTTCTCAGCCTACTATGCAAGGCCCGATTTGCCTAATAAGCCAAGTTTTCATGAATTAATGTTTTTTCGTCTACCTAACCTACCTAACCTAACCTAACCTAGCTTTTTTTGGCTACCTAACCTAACCTTACCTATAAAGATAGATTAGGTTAGGTTAGGTAGGGTTGGTTAGGTTCGGTCATATATCTACGTTAATTTTAACTCCAATAAAAAAAAATTGACCTCATACATAGTGAAAAGGGCAGCTTTATAATTTCATAAGGAAAATATTATAGAAAATATATTAATTCAGGAAAACTTGGCTTATTAGGCAAATCGGGCCTTGCATAGTAGGCTGAGAAGTGAGTTTTGGCTACTAGGTACGACATATATATATATATATATATATATATATATATGTCGTACCTAGTAGCCAGAACGCACTTCTCAGCCTACTATGCAAGGCCCGATTTGCCTAATAAGCCAAGTTTTCCTGAATTAATATATTTTCTCTAATTTTTTTCTTATGAAATGATAAAGCTGCCCATTTCATTGTGTATGAGGTCAATTTTTTTTTATTTGAGTTAAAATTAACGTAGATATACGACCGAACCTAACCAACCCTACCTAACCTAACCTAACCTATCTTTATAGGTTAGGTTTCGTTAAGTAGCCGAAAAAGTTAAGTTAGGTTAGGTTAGGTAGGTTAGGTAGTCGAAAAACAATTAATTCATGAAAACTTGGCGTATTAGGCAAATTGGGCCTTGCATAGTAGGCTGAGAAGTGCGTTCTGGCTATTAGGTACGACATATATATATATATATATATATATATATATATATATATATATATATATATATATATATTAGTATATTTTGGTAGCAGTCTTTCCTGTAGACATATATTATTAAATATGACCGAAAAAGTAAGATTAATAATTCTAACACGAATTTTCTCGATCTTTCGTACATTTCTTTTCACTGTTGGTGGTAATTCAAAAATCAATTCTCCAAAATTCATTTTTATTTCTAGTCTGACGCGACACTTGAGCGCGTTTCGTAAAACTTATTACATTTTCAAAGATTTTAGTTTACACATACACAACTGAATAGAACTTACACATCTCCAATTTGTTTATATCTACATTTGAGTGAGATGGATGGGGTGAGGTGGTATTAATAGGGTATTAATTTCATCAACACAAGACAGAACACGAAACAATGGGTATTGAATGGAAGTGATTGTAGAAAGCCTATTGGTCCATATTTCTTGATGCTTCTATATTGGAGCGGAGTCTTGAGGTGGGTAGTTTACGAAAGATCAAGAAAATTCGTGTTAGAATTATTAATCTTACTTTTTCGGTCATATTTAATAATATATATATATATATATATATATATATATATATATATATATATATATATATATATATATATATATATATATATATATATATATATATATATATATATATATTTAGGTTAGGTTAGTTTAGGCTAGGAAATTGGCTACGTTTGTAGAAATAGAAATAGGTAAAAAAATAAAAAAAATGAATAGAGTATAAATAAATTATAAATTATTTAAAAACAATAAATATAATAAAGAGAAAAAAATAGCTGGAATTTTAGGTAACGTTTCTTATCACCGAATGCCTCTGTTCACCTGGCAGTAAATAGGTATCCAGGAGTTGGTTAGGTTAGTTTTGGCTAGGAAATCAGCTAGGTGTGGAGGGTTAGGTTAGGTTAGGTTATTTTAGGGTAGGAAATAGGCTATGTTTGTAGAAATAGTAATAGAAAGAGGGCTGTAATTGTAGGTAGCGTTTCCTATCACCGAACGCCTCTATTCACCTAGCAGTAAATAGGTATCCAGAAGTTAGTTAGTTAGGTTAGTTTAGATAAGGTTAGGTTAGGTTAAATTAGGTTAGGTTAGGTTAGTTATTGCTAGGAAATAGGCTAGGTTTGTAGAAATAGAAATAGGGCTGTAACTGTTGGTAGCGTTTCTTATCACCGAATGCCTCTGTTCATCTTGCAGTAAATAGGTATACAAAAGTAAGTTAGTTAGGTTAGTTTAGATATGGTTAGGTTAGGTTAGGTTAGGTTAGATTAGGTTAGGTTAGTTTTGGCTAGGAAATGGGCTAGGTTAGTTTTGGCTAGGAAATAGGCTAGGTTTGTAGAAATAGAAAGAGGACTGTAACTGTTGGTAGCGTTTCTTATCAGCGAATGCCCCTGTTCACCTAGCAGTAAATAGGTATCCAGGAGTTAGTAAGCAAGCTACTTGGGGCGTGGTGAGTGAGGGTTAGTTAATCAGTCCCTAGATGGATCTTGTGGGGTGGTGGGTGTTGGAGACCACTATATAAGCGTAACATGTATAAAATGCCTGTCTGCCTGTCCCCCGACTCAATGATGTTACACGTATTGACTAAATGAAGCCTAAGAGAGCATATGCAAGGCCTAGGATGAGTTATTTGTCAGCAGCAGCAGCAACTTGTGCGAGATCAATGGCAGCGGCGGCATCCCATCCTTTTCTATTTTGGAGCAACAGTAGTAGTAGTAGTAGTAGAAGAAGTAGTAGTAGTCCATTTGTTGTTGGTTAATTTGACTAAATAGTTGCAATAAGTACTATCATTAATGGAGAATTGGCTGCTATGTACCTCCGCCTGCCTGCCCGCCCGCCGCAGTTACCATTATCTTGACTCACTCACTCACATGTGATTAGTTACTACTTGTATACAATAGAAACAGCCATACTACCTACCTACCACCTTGAGAACACTGCGTCTCGTCCCATACATCAGTCAGGTTAAGCACCGTTGAATTTGGTTAGTACATGGATGGGTGACCTGCCTGGGAACACCAACTGCTGCTGATGGTATACATATTTGGGCAGTCTCCGTGGGTCAGTGTGTGTGTACATGAATGTCGCACATGGAAATGTGTACATGCCATTTTAATAATAGTTTACCATCCATGAAGAAAACGTCTACCTATATGTCAGTCCATTGGCTCTCTCTGCCGCCCGGCCGGCCTACCTACCTGCTAAAATTTGTCCACTCAATATGCTGTTGAATATCTATCTCCAGTGATCACTTACCCTTAATTCCTACATTATTAACCAAATGATCTCATTAACAAATCTTTACACATTTCAACCACCTACCTTCCTGCTAACATCAATCACAAAAACTAATACACTCAACTCAGTCCTAAACACTTTTCTTATTCCTTCCTCAACACTTCGCTCTACATAACCTATCTTACAAAATTAAATTTAAATACCTAACTGCCAACCCATCCCCCTGCCCCCCCCCCCCCAACGACACTTCCCAAGGTAGCATCTCAGGACCACTCCCCCCCCCCCCACCGTGCCCCCTCCCAAACCAACACCCCCCCCCCACAATGGAGGCCGCCGTACCCCTACCCCCCCCCCCATACCACCCCATCCACAATCCCACAACACACCCCACCCCCAACACAGAAAATGGCGGCCACAACGCTATATTTAACCAGCCAAAACCTTCGTTTCTTCCCCTATGTACTATTTATTCTTGAAATAAAACGAAGAAAAAAACAAACCGGATTTTCCTTCCCTAGTAAAACATATATTTTATAGAATGACACATAAAATAGCACATATTAGATATTGGATTGCTTGTTTACCATTCTCAAACTTATTTGGAAACACCACACTAATTATTAATTAATACATACTTTTAAACACACACACACACACACACACACACACACACACACACATCTACCTATATGTCAGTCCAGAAGTGACATATGTGACAGTCCAGAAGTCAGTCCTATATGTCCCCCCTAACAGAAGAGTTAGGGGGGACATGATCACCACATTCAAGATTCTGAAGGGGATTGATAGGGTAGATAAAGACAGTCTATTTAACACAAGGGGCACACGTACTAGGGGACACAGGTGGAAACTGAGTGCCCAAATGAGCCACAGAGATATTAGAAAGAACTTTTTTAGTGTCAGAGTGGTTGACAAATGGAATGCATTAGGAAGTGATGTGGTGGAGGCTGACTCCATACACAGTTTCAAGTGTAGATATGACAGAGCCCGATAGGCTCATGAATCTGTACACCTGTTGATTGACGGTTGAGAGGCGGGACCAAAGAGCCAGAGCTCAACCCCCGCAAACACAACTAGGTGAGTACAACTAGGTGAGTACATGTCAGTTAGCCTAAATTCTCCAATATTCATTCATAAAACTGCTTCACGGGACTGCAACCTCATCAAACAAAGCTGTCAGGTATTTCTAACTGACAACACAAATTAACAACTTCACATGTCAATCATGGCAACTGTTCATAAATAGACACTAACTAACCTTGCTATGAGATATAAATACAAGTGCCAAATTTGATTCAGAAGGCAACTCCAGCGTGGCCTAGTCGGATAGAACATGTTCTTAATCCGGACAGACCTGCGTTCGAGCCTGTCGGAATGGTTGCAAGTACAGGGCACAGATTTCTCTGTGTGTCCCCTCCTGTAGGAGCATCAGTTTCGATAGATTCTCTGGATAGCCAAGATTGATTGACTGACCCTTTGGAATGTGGGGAAGGGTTGAAGTCCGGGGGCCCACGGACGGATACATGGATCAACTGACCTAGGTCAGGTCTTTCAATCCACCTGGATTTCAGGTGGGGAGAAGGGAGGCAATTTGGGTTGACACAAATAGCTTCCTGGACCCAAAACCCCATGGATTCACAGACACGGACACGCACACGGACACTCATGGACTCTGACACGAACCGAAAATTCGGGTCAGATAATAAGAAGGGAGGATAGGTTGGTTAGGTTGGTTGGTTAGGTTGGTTGGTTAAGTTAGGTTGCCTAGGTTGGTTGATTAGGTTGGTTGGATAGGTTGGTTAGTTAGGTTGGTTGGTTAGGTTGGTTGGTTAGGTTGGTTGGTTGGTTGGTTAGGTTGGTTAGGTTGGTTGGTTAGGTTGGTTAGTTAGCTTAGTTAGGTTAGTTGGTTAGGTTGGTTGGTTTGGTTAGGTTGGTTAGAACTAGAATTAGGTTAGAATTTGAGGTTAGAATTTTAGGTTAAAACAAGCATAATTATGGTTTAGTTATCAATTTAGATAATATGTATGCTTAGGTTGGGTTGGTTAGGGTATGTTGGTAAGGTATAGGTATGGTTGGTTATTTTGTGGTTGGTTTATATATATATATATATATATATATATGTCGTACCTAATAGCCAGAACGCACTTCTCGGCCTACTATTCAAGGCCCGATTTGCCTAATAAGCCAAGTTTTCATGAATTAATGTTTTTTCGTCTACCTAACCTAACCTAACTTAGCTTTTTTTGGCTACCTAACCTAACCTTACCTATAAATATAGGTTAGGTTAGGTTAGGTAGGGTTGGTTAGGTTCGGTCATATATCTACGTTAATTTTAACTCCAATAAAAAAAAATTGACCTCATACATAGAGAAAAGGGTTGCTTTATCATTTCATAAGAAAAAAATTATAGTAAATATATTAATTCAGGAAAACTTGGCTTATTAGGCAAATCGGGCCTTGAATAGTAGGCTGAGAAGTGAGTTCTGGCTACTAGGTACGACATATATATATATATATATATATATGTCGTACCTAGTAGCCAGAACTCACTTCTCAGCCTACTATGCAAGGCCCGATTTGCCTAATAAGCCAAGTTTTCATGAATTAATGTTTTTTCGTCTACCTAACCTACCTAACCTAACCTAACCTAGCTTTTTTTGGCTACCTAACCTAACCTTACCTATAAAGATAGATTAGGTTAGGTTAGGTAGGGTTGGTTAGGTTCGGTCATATATCTACGTTAATTTTAACTCCAATAAAAAAAAATTGACCTCATACATAGTGAAAAGGGCAGCTTTATAATTTCATAAGGAAAATATTATAGAAAATATATTAATTCAGGAAAACTTGGCTTATTAGGCAAATCGGGCCTTGCATAGTAGGCTGAGAAGTGAGTTTTGGCTACTAGGTACGACATATATATATATATATATATATATATATATATATATATATATATATATATATATATATATATATATATATTAGTATATTTTGGTAGCAGTCTTTCCTGTAGACATATATTATTAAATATGACCGAAAAAGTAAGATTAATAATTCTAACACGAATTTTCTCGATCTTTCGTACATTTCTTTTCACTGTTGGTGGTAATTCAAAAATCAATTCTCCAAAATTCATTTTTATTTCTAGTCTGACGCGACACTTGAGCGCGTTTCGTAAAACTTATTACATTTTCAAAGATTTTAGTTTACACATACACAACTGAATAGAACTTACACATCTCCAATTTGTTTATATCTACATTTGAGTGAGATGGATGGGGTGAGGTGGTATTAATAGGGTATTAATTTCATCAACACAAGACAGAACACGAAACAATGGGTATTGAATGGAAGTGATTGTAGAAAGCCTATTGGTCCATATTTCTTGATGCTTCTATATTGGAGCGGAGTCTTGAGGTGGGTAGTTTACGAAAGATCAAGAAAATTCGTGTTAGAATTATTAATCTTACTTTTTCGGTCATATTTAATAATATATATATATATATATATATATATATATATATATATATATATATATATATATATATATATATATATATATATATATATATATATATATATATATATATATATATATATATATATATATATATATATTTAGGTTAGGTTAGTTTAGGCTAGGAAATTGGCTACGTTTGTAGAAATAGAAATAGGTAAAAAAATAAAAAAAAATGAATAGAGTATAAATAAATTATAAATTATTTAAAAACAATAAATATAATAAAGAGAAAAAAATAGCTGGAATTTTAGGTAACGTTTCTTATCACCGAATGCCTCTGTTCACCTGGCAGTAAATAGGTATCCAGGAGTTGGTTAGGTTAGTTTTGGCTAGGAAATCAGCTAGGTGTGGAGGGTTAGGTTAGGTTAGGTTATTTTAGGGTAGGAAATAGGCTATGTTTGTAGAAATAGTAATAGAAAGAGGGCTGTAATTGTAGGTAGCGTTTCCTATCACCGAACGCCTCTATTCACCTAGCAGTAAATAGGTATCCAGAAGTTAGTTAGTTAGGTTAGTTTAGATAAGGTTAGGTTAGGTTAAATTAGGTTAGGTTAGGTTAGTTATTGCTAGGAAATAGGCTAGGTTTGTAGAAATAGAAATAGGGCTGTAACTGTTGGTAGCGTTTCTTATCACCGAATGCCTCTGTTCATCTTGCAGTAAATAGGTATACAAAAGTAAGTTAGTTAGGTTAGTTTAGATATGGTTAGGTTAGGTTAGGTTAGGTTAGATTAGGTTAGGTTAGTTTTGGCTAGGAAATGGGCTAGGTTAGTTTTGGCTAGGAAATAGGCTAGGTTTGTAGAAATAGAAAGAGGACTGTAACTGTTGGTAGCGTTTCTTATCAGCGAATGCCCCTGTTCACCTAGCAGTAAATAGGTATCCAGGAGTTAGTAAGCAAGCTACTTGGGGCGTGGTGAGTGAGGGTTAGTTAATCAGTCCCTAGATGGATCTTGTGGGGTGGTGGGTGTTGGAGACCACTATATAAGCGTAACATGTATAAAATGCCTGTCTGCCTGTCCCCCGACTCAATGATGTTACACGTATTGACTAAATGAAGCCTAAGAGAGCATATGCAAGGCCTAGGATGAGTTATTTGTCAGCAGCAGCAGCAACTTGTGCGAGATCAATGGCAGCGGCGGCATCCCATCCTTTTCTATTTTGGAGCAACAGTAGTAGTAGTAGTAGTAGAAGAAGTAGTAGTAGTCCATTTGTTGTTGGTTAATTTGACTAAATAGTTGCAATAAGTACTATCATTAATGGAGAATTGGCTGCTATGTACCTCCGCCTGCCTGCCCGCCCGCCGCAGTTACCATTATCTTGACTCACTCACTCACATGTGATTAGTTACTACTTGTATACAATAGAAACAGCCATACTACCTACCTACCACCTTGAGAACACTGCGTCTCGTCCCATACATCAGTCAGGTTAAGCACCGTTGAATTTGGTTAGTACATGGATGGGTGACCTGCCTGGGAACACCAACTGCTGCTGATGGTATACATATTTGGGCAGTCTCCGTGGGTCAGTGTGTGTGTACATGAATGTCGCACATGGAAATGTGTACATGCCATTTTAATAATAGTTTACCATCCATGAAGAAAACGTCTACCTATATGTCAGTCCATTGGCTCTCTCTGCCGCCCGGCCGGCCTACCTACCTGCTAAAATTTGTCCACTCAATATGCTGTTGAATATCTATCTCCAGTGATCACTTACCCTTAATTCCTACATTATTAACCAAATGATCTCATTAACAAATCTTTACACATTTCAACCACCTACCTTCCTGCTAACATCAATCACAAAAACTAATACACTCAACTCAGTCCTAAACACTTTTCTTATTCCTTCCTCAACACTTCGCTCTACATAACCTATCTTACAAAATTAAATTTAAATACCTAACTGCCAACCCATCCCCCTGCCCCCCCCCCCAACGACACTTCCCAAGGTAGCATCTCAGGACCACTCCCCCCCCCCCCACCGTGCCCCCTCCCAAACCAACACCCCCCCCCCCCACAATGGAGGCCGCCGTACCCCTACCCCCCCCCCCATACCACCCCATCCACAATCCCACAACACACCCCACCCCCAACACAGAAAATGGCGGCCACAACGCTATATTTAACCAGCCAAAACCTTCGTTTCTTCCCCTATGTACTATTTATTCTTGAAATAAAACGAAGAAAAAAACAAACCGGATTTTCCTTCCCTAGTAAAACATATATTTTATAGAATGACACATAAAATAGCACATATTAGATATTGGATTGCTTGTTTACCATTCTCAAACTTATTTGGAAACACCACACTAATTATTAATTAATACATACTTTTAAACACACACACACACACACACACACACACACACACACACATCTACCTATATGTCAGTCCAGAAGTGACATATGTGACAGTCCAGAAGTCAGTCCTATATGTCCCCCCTAACAGAAGAGTTAGGGGGGACATGATCACCACATTCAAGATTCTGAAGGGGATTGATAGGGTAGATAAAGACAGTCTATTTAACACAAGGGGCACACGTACTAGGGGACACAGGTGGAAACTGAGTGCCCAAATGAGCCACAGAGATATTAGAAAGAACTTTTTTAGTGTCAGAGTGGTTGACAAATGGAATGCATTAGGAAGTGATGTGGTGGAGGCTGACTCCATACACAGTTTCAAGTGTAGATATGACAGAGCCCGATAGGCTCAGGAATCTGTACACCTGTTGATTGACGGTTGAGAGGCGGGACCAAAGAGCCAGAGCTCAACCCCCGCAAACACAACTAGGTGAGTACAACTAGGTGAGTACATGTCAGTTAGCCTAAATTCTCCAATATTCATTCATAAAACTGCTTCACGGGACTGCAACCTCATCAAACAAAGCTGTCAGGTATTTCTAACTGACAACACAAATTAACAACTTCACATGTCAATCATGGCAACTGTTCATAAATAGACACTAACTAACCTTGCTATGAGATATAAATACAAGTGCCAAATTTGATTCAGAAGGCAACTCCAGCGTGGCCTAGTCGGATAGAACATGTTCTTAATCCGGACAGACCTGCGTTCGAGCCTGTCGGAATGGTTGCAAGTACAGGGCACAGATTTCTCTGTGTGTCCCCTCCTGTAGGAGCATCAGTTTCGATAGATTCTCTGGATAGCCAAGATTGATTGACTGACCCTTTGGAATGTGGGGAAGGGTTGAAGTCCGGGGGCCCACGGACGGATACATGGATCAACTGACCTAGGTCAGGTCTTTCAATCCACCTGGATTTCAGGTGGGGAGAAGGGAGGCAATTTGGGTTGACACAAATAGCTTCCTGGACCCAAAACCCCATGGATTCACAGACACGGACACGCACACGGACACTCATGGACTCTGACACGAACCGAAAATTCGGGTCAGATAATAAGAAGGGAGGATAGGTTGGTTAGGTTGGTTGGTTAGGTTGGTTGGTTAAGTTAGGTTGCCTAGGTTGGTTGATTAGGTTGGTTGGATAGGTTGGTTAGTTAGGTTGGTTGGTTAGGTTGGTTGGTTAGGTTGGTTGGTTGGTTGGTTAGGTTGGTTAGGTTGGTTGGTTAGGTTGGTTAGTTAGCTTAGTTAGGTTAGTTGGTTAGGTTGGTTGGTTTGGTTAGGTTGGTTAGAACTAGAATTAGGTTAGAATTTGAGGTTAGAATTTTAGGTTAAAACAAGCATAATTATGGTTTAGTTATCAATTTAGATAATATGTATGCTTAGGTTGGGTTGGTTAGGGTATGTTGGTAAGGTATAGGTATGGTTGGTCATTTTGTGGTTGGTTTATATATATATATATATATATATATATATATATGTCGTACCTAATAGCCAGAACGCACTTCTCGGCCTACTATTCAAGGCCCGATTTGCCTAATAAGCCAAGTTTTCATGAATTAATGTTTTTTCGTCTACCTAACCTAACCTAACTTAGCTTTTTTTGGCTACCTAACCTAACCTTACCTATAAATATAGGTTAGGTTAGGTTAGGTAGGGTTGGTTAGGTTCGGTCATATATCTACGTTAATTTTAACTCCAATAAAAAAAAATTGACCTCATACATAGAGAAAAGGGTTGCTTTATCATTTCATAAGAAAAAAATTATAGTAAATATATTAATTCAGGAAAACTTGGCTTATTAGGCAAATCGGGCCTTGAATAGTAGGCTGAGAAGTGAGTTCTGGCTACTAGGTACGACATATATATATATATATATATATATATATGTCGTACCTAGTAGCCAGAACTCACTTCTCAGCCTACTATGCAAGGCCCGATTTGCCTAATAAGCCAAGTTTTCATGAATTAATGTTTTTTCGTCTACCTAACCTACCTAACCTAACCTAACCTAGCTTTTTTTGGCTACCTAACCTAACCTTACCTATAAAGATAGATTAGGTTAGGTTAGGTAGGGTTGGTTAGGTTCGGTCATATATCTACGTTAATTTTAACTCCAATAAAAAAAAATTGACCTCATACATAGTGAAAAGGGCAGCTTTATAATTTCATAAGGAAAATATTATAGAAAATATATTAATTCAGGAAAACTTGGCTTATTAGGCAAATCGGGCCTTGCATAGTAGGCTGAGAAGTGAGTTTTGGCTACTAGGTACGACATATATATATATATATATATATATATATATATATATATATATATATATATATATATATATATATATTAGTATATTTTGGTAGCAGTCTTTCCTGTAGACATATATTATTAAATATGACCGAAAAAGTAAGATTAATAATTCTAACACGAATTTTCTCGATCTTTCGTACATTTCTTTTCACTGTTGGTGGTAATTCAAAAATCAATTCTCCAAAATTCATTTTTATTTCTAGTCTGACGCGACACTTGAGCGCGTTTCGTAAAACTTATTACATTTTCAAAGATTTTAGTTTACACATACACAACTGAATAGAACTTACACATCTCCAATTTGTTTATATCTACATTTGAGTGAGATGGATGGGGTGAGGTGGTATTAATAGGGTATTAATTTCATCAACACAAGACAGAACACGAAACAATGGGTATTGAATGGAAGTGATTGTAGAAAGCCTATTGGTCCATATTTCTTGATGCTTCTATATTGGAGCGGAGTCTTGAGGTGGGTAGTTTACGAAAGATCAAGAAAATTCGTGTTAGAATTATTAATCTTACTTTTTCGGTCATATTTAATAATATATATATATATATATATATATATATATATATATATATATATATATATATATATATATATATATATATATATATATATATATATATATATATATATATATATATATATATATATATATATATATATATTTAGGTTAGGTTAGTTTAGGCTAGGAAATTGGCTACGTTTGTAGAAATAGAAATAGGTAAAAAAATAAAAAAAAATGAATAGAGTATAAATAAATTATAAATTATTTAAAAACAATAAATATAATAAAGAGAAAAAAATAGCTGGAATTTTAGGTAACGTTTCTTATCACCGAATGCCTCTGTTCACCTGGCAGTAAATAGGTATCCAGGAGTTGGTTAGGTTAGTTTTGGCTAGGAAATCAGCTAGGTGTGGAGGGTTAGGTTAGGTTAGGTTATTTTAGGGTAGGAAATAGGCTATGTTTGTAGAAATAGTAATAGAAAGAGGGCTGTAATTGTAGGTAGCGTTTCCTATCACCGAACGCCTCTATTCACCTAGCAGTAAATAGGTATCCAGAAGTTAGTTAGTTAGGTTAGTTTAGATAAGGTTAGGTTAGGTTAAATTAGGTTAGGTTAGGTTAGTTATTGCTAGGAAATAGGCTAGGTTTGTAGAAATAGAAATAGGGCTGTAACTGTTGGTAGCGTTTCTTATCACCGAATGCCTCTGTTCATCTTGCAGTAAATAGGTATACAAAAGTAAGTTAGTTAGGTTAGTTTAGATATGGTTAGGTTAGGTTAGGTTAGGTTAGATTAGGTTAGGTTAGTTTTGGCTAGGAAATGGGCTAGGTTAGTTTTGGCTAGGAAATAGGCTAGGTTTGTAGAAATAGAAAGAGGACTGTAACTGTTGGTAGCGTTTCTTATCAGCGAATGCCCCTGTTCACCTAGCAGTAAATAGGTATCCAGGAGTTAGTAAGCAAGCTACTTGGGGCGTGGTGAGTGAGGGTTAGTTAATCAGTCCCTAGATGGATCTTGTGGGGTGGTGGGTGTTGGAGACCACTATATAAGCGTAACATGTATAAAATGCCTGTCTGCCTGTCCCCCGACTCAATGATGTTACACGTATTGACTAAATGAAGCCTAAGAGAGCATATGCAAGGCCTAGGATGAGTTATTTGTCAGCAGCAGCAGCAACTTGTGCGAGATCAATGGCAGCGGCGGCATCCCATCCTTTTCTATTTTGGAGCAACAGTAGTAGTAGTAGTAGTAGAAGAAGTAGTAGTAGTCCATTTGTTGTTGGTTAATTTGACTAAATAGTTGCAATAAGTACTATCATTAATGGAGAATTGGCTGCTATGTACCTCCGCCTGCCTGCCCGCCCGCCGCAGTTACCATTATCTTGACTCACTCACTCACATGTGATTAGTTACTACTTGTATACAATAGAAACAGCCATACTACCTACCTACCACCTTGAGAACACTGCGTCTCGTCCCATACATCAGTCAGGTTAAGCACCGTTGAATTTGGTTAGTACATGGATGGGTGACCTGCCTGGGAACACCAACTGCTGCTGATGGTATACATATTTGGGCAGTCTCCGTGGGTCAGTGTGTGTGTACATGAATGTCGCACATGGAAATGTGTACATGCCATTTTAATAATAGTTTACCATCCATGAAGAAAACGTCTACCTATATGTCAGTCCATTGGCTCTCTCTGCCGCCCGGCCGGCCTACCTACCTGCTAAAATTTGTCCACTCAATATGCTGTTGAATATCTATCTCCAGTGATCACTTACCCTTAATTCCTACATTATTAACCAAATGATCTCATTAACAAATCTTTACACATTTCAACCACCTACCTTCCTGCTAACATCAATCACAAAAACTAATACACTCAACTCAGTCCTAAACACTTTTCTTATTCCTTCCTCAACACTTCGCTCTACATAACCTATCTTACAAAATTAAATTTAAATACCTAACTGCCAACCCATCCCCCTGCCCCCCCCCCCAACGACACTTCCCAAGGTAGCATCTCAGGACCACTCCCCCCCCCCCCACCGTGCCCCCTCCCAAACCAACACCCCCCCCCCCCACAATGGAGGCCGCCGTACCCCTACCCCCCCCCCCATACCACCCCATCCACAATCCCACAACACACCCCACCCCCAACACAGAAAATGGCGGCCACAACGCTATATTTAACCAGCCAAAACCTTCGTTTCTTCCCCTATGTACTATTTATTCTTGAAATAAAACGAAGAAAAAAACAAACCGGATTTTCCTTCCCTAGTAAAACATATATTTTATAGAATGACACATAAAATAGCACATATTAGATATTGGATTGCTTGTTTACCATTCTCAAACTTATTTGGAAACACCACACTAATTATTAATTAATACATACTTTTAAACACACACACACACACACACACACACACACACACACACACACATCTACCTATATGTCAGTCCAGAAGTGACATATGTGACAGTCCAGAAGTCAGTCCTATATGTCCCCCCTAACAGAAGAGTTAGGGGGGACATGATCACCACATTCAAGATTCTGAAGGGGATTGATAGGGTAGATAAAGACAGTCTATTTAACACAAGGGGCACACGTACTAGGGGACACAGGTGGAAACTGAGTGCCCAAATGAGCCACAGAGATATTAGAAAGAACTTTTTTAGTGTCAGAGTGGTTGACAAATGGAATGCATTAGGAAGTGATGTGGTGGAGGCTGACTCCATACACAGTTTCAAGTGTAGATATGACAGAGCCCGATAGGCTCAGGAATCTGTACACCTGTTGATTGACGGTTGAGAGGCGGGACCAAAGAGCCAGAGCTCAACCCCCGCAAACACAACTAGGTGAGTACAACTAGGTGAGTACATGTCAGTTAGCCTAAATTCTCCAATATTCATTCATAAAACTGCTTCACGGGACTGCAACCTCATCAAACAAAGCTGTCAGGTATTTCTAACTGACAACACAAATTAACAACTTCACATGTCAATCATGGCAACTGTTCATAAATAGACACTAACTAACCTTGCTATGAGATATAAATACAAGTGCCAAATTTGATTCAGAAGGCAACTCCAGCGTGGCCTAGTCGGATAGAACATGTTCTTAATCCGGACAGACCTGCGTTCGAGCCTGTCGGAATGGTTGCAAGTACAGGGCACAGATTTCTCTGTGTGTCCCCTCCTGTAGGAGCATCAGTTTCGATAGATTCTCTGGATAGCCAAGATTGATTGACTGACCCTTTGGAATGTGGGGAAGGGTTGAAGTCCGGGGGCCCACGGACGGATACATGGATCAACTGACCTAGGTCAGGTCTTTCAATCCACCTGGATTTCAGGTGGGGAGAAGGGAGGCAATTTGGGTTGACACAAATAGCTTCCTGGACCCAAAACCCCATGGATTCACAGACACGGACACGCACACGGACACTCATGGACTCTGACACGAACCGAAAATTCGGGTCAGATAATAAGAAGGGAGGATAGGTTGGTTAGGTTGGTTGGTTAGGTTGGTTGGTTAAGTTAGGTTGCCTAGGTTGGTTGATTAGGTTGGTTGGATAGGTTGGTTAGTTAGGTTGGTTGGTTAGGTTGGTTGGTTAGGTTGGTTGGTTGGTTGGTTAGGTTGGTTAGGTTGGTTGGTTAGGTTGGTTAGTTAGCTTAGTTAGGTTAGTTGGTTAGGTTGGTTGGTTTGGTTAGGTTGGTTAGAACTAGAATTAGGTTAGAATTTGAGGTTAGAATTTTAGGTTAAAACAAGCATAATTATGGTTTAGTTATCAATTTAGATAATATGTATGCTTAGGTTGGGTTGGTTAGGGTATGTTGGTAAGGTATAGGTATGGTTGGTCATTTTGTGGTTGGTTTATATATATATATATATATATATATGTCGTACCTAATAGCCAGAACGCACTTCTCGGCCTACTATTCAAGGCCCGATTTGCCTAATAAGCCAAGTTTTCATGAATTAATGTTTTTTCGTCTACCTAACCTAACCTAACTTAGCTTTTTTTGGCTACCTAACCTAACCTTACCTATAAATATAGGTTAGGTTAGGTTAGGTAGGGTTGGTTAGGTTCGGTCATATATCTACGTTAATTTTAACTCCAATAAAAAAAAATTGACCTCATACATAGAGAAAAGGGTTGCTTTATCATTTCATAAGAAAAAAATTATAGTAAATATATTAATTCAGGAAAACTTGGCTTATTAGGCAAATCGGGCCTTGAATAGTAGGCTGAGAAGTGAGTTCTGGCTACTAGGTACGACATATATATATATATATATATATATATATATGTCGTACCTAGTAGCCAGAACTCACTTCTCAGCCTACTATGCAAGGCCCGATTTGCCTAATAAGCCAAGTTTTCATGAATTAATGTTTTTTCGTCTACCTAACCTACCTAACCTAACCTAACCTAGCTTTTTTTGGCTACCTAACCTAACCTTACCTATAAAGATAGATTAGGTTAGGTTAGGTAGGGTTGGTTAGGTTCGGTCATATATCTACGTTAATTTTAACTCCAATAAAAAAAAATTGACCTCATACATAGTGAAAAGGGCAGCTTTATAATTTCATAAGGAAAATATTATAGAAAATATATTAATTCAGGAAAACTTGGCTTATTAGGCAAATCGGGCCTTGCATAGTAGGCTGAGAAGTGAGTTTTGGCTACTAGGTACGACATATATATATATATATATATATATATATATATATATATATGTCGTACCTAGTAGCCAGAACGCACTTCTCAGCCTACTATGCAAGGCCCGATTTGCCTAATAAGCCAAGTTTTCCTGAATTAATATATTTTCTCTAATTTTTTTCTTATGAAATGATAAAGCTGCCCATTTCATTGTGTATGAGGTCAATTTTTTTTTATTTGAGTTAAAATTAACGTAGATATACGACCGAACCTAACCAACCCTACCTAACCTAACCTAACCTATCTTTATAGGTTAGGTTTCGTTAAGTAGCCGAAAAAGTTAAGTTAGGTTAGGTTAGGTAGGTTAGGTAGTCGAAAAACAATTAATTCATGAAAACTTGGCGTATTAGGCAAATTGGGCCTTGCATAGTAGGCTGAGAAGTGCGTTCTGGCTATTAGGTACGACATATATATATATATATATATATATATATATATATATATATATATATATATATATATATATATATATATGTCGTACCTAGTAGCCAGAACGCACTTTTTGGCCTACTATGCAAGGCCCGATTTGCCTAATAAGCCAAGTTTTCCTAAATTAATATATTTTTTCTAATGTTTTTCTTATGAAACGATAAAGCTGCCCATTTCATTATGTATGAGGTCAATTTTTTTTTATTGGAGTTAAAATTAACGTAGATATATGACCGAACCTAACCAACCCTACCTAACCTAAACTAACCTATCTTTATAGGTTAGGTTTGGTTAGGTAGCCGAAAAAGTTAGGTTAGGTTAGGTTAGGTAGGTTAGGTAGTCGAAAAACAATTATTTCATGAAAACTTGGCTTATTAGGCAAATCGGGCCTTGCATAGTAGGCCGAGAAGTGCGTTCTGGCTACTAGGTACGACATATATATATATATTAGTATATTTTGGTAGCAGTCTTTCCTGTAGACATATATTATTAAATATGACCGAAAAAGTAAGATTAATAATTCTAACACGAATTTTCTCGATCTTTCGTACATTTCTTTTCACTGTTGGTGGTAATTCAAAAATCAATTCTCCAAAATTCATTTTTATTTCTAGTCTGACGCGACACTTGAGCGCGTTTCGTAAAACTTATTACATTTTCAAAGATTTTAGTTTACACATACACAACTGAATAGAACTTACACATCTCCAATTTGT
This sequence comes from Procambarus clarkii, assembly GCF_040958095.1. Classification (NCBI taxonomy): domain Eukaryota; kingdom Metazoa; phylum Arthropoda; class Malacostraca; order Decapoda; family Cambaridae; genus Procambarus; species Procambarus clarkii. The sequence goes on from NW_027189143.1 coordinate 3,337,322, forward strand.
TTATATCTACATTTGAGTGAGATGGATGGGGTGAGGTGGTATTAATAGGGTATTAATTTCATCAACACAAGACAGAACACGAAACAATGGGTATTGAATGGAAGTGATTGTAGAAAGCCTATTGGTCCATATTTCTTGATGCTTCTATATTGGAGCGGAGTCTTGAGGTGGGTAGTTTACGAAAGATCAAGAAAATTCGTGTTAGAATTATTAATCTTACTTTTTCGGTCATATTTAATAATATATATATATATATATATATATATATATATATATATATATATATATATATATATATATATATATATATATATATATATATATATATATATATATATATATATATATATATATATATTTAGGTTAGGTTAGTTTAGGCTAGGAAATTGGCTACGTTTGTAGAAATAGAAATAGGTAAAAAAATAAAAAAAAATGAATAGAGTATAAATAAATTATAAATTATTTAAAAACAATAAATATAATAAAGAGAAAAAAATAGCTGGAATTTTAGGTAACGTTTCTTATCACCGAATGCCTCTGTTCACCTGGCAGTAAATAGGTATCCAGGAGTTGGTTAGGTTAGTTTTGGCTAGGAAATCAGCTAGGTGTGGAGGGTTAGGTTAGGTTAGGTTATTTTAGGGTAGGAAATAGGCTATGTTTGTAGAAATAGTAATAGAAAGAGGGCTGTAATTGTAGGTAGCGTTTCCTATCACCGAACGCCTCTATTCACCTAGCAGTAAATAGGTATCCAGAAGTTAGTTAGTTAGGTTAGTTTAGATAAGGTTAGGTTAGGTTAAATTAGGTTAGGTTAGGTTAGTTATTGCTAGGAAATAGGCTAGGTTTGTAGAAATAGAAATAGGGCTGTAACTGTTGGTAGCGTTTCTTATCACCGAATGCCTCTGTTCATCTTGCAGTAAATAGGTATACAAAAGTAAGTTAGTTAGGTTAGTTTAGATATGGTTAGGTTAGGTTAGGTTAGGTTAGATTAGGTTAGGTTAGTTTTGGCTAGGAAATGGGCTAGGTTAGTTTTGGCTAGGAAATAGGCTAGGTTTGTAGAAATAGAAAGAGGACTGTAACTGTTGGTAGCGTTTCTTATCAGCGAATGCCCCTGTTCACCTAGCAGTAAATAGGTATCCAGGAGTTAGTAAGCAAGCTACTTGGGGCGTGGTGAGTGAGGGTTAGTTAATCAGTCCCTAGATGGATCTTGTGGGGTGGTGGGTGTTGGAGACCACTATATAAGCGTAACATGTATAAAATGCCTGTCTGCCTGTCCCCCGACTCAATGATGTTACACGTATTGACTAAATGAAGCCTAAGAGAGCATATGCAAGGCCTAGGATGAGTTATTTGTCAGCAGCAGCAGCAACTTGTGCGAGATCAATGGCAGCGGCGGCATCCCATCCTTTTCTATTTTGGAGCAACAGTAGTAGTAGTAGTAGTAGAAGAAGTAGTAGTAGTCCATTTGTTGTTGGTTAATTTGACTAAATAGTTGCAATAAGTACTATCATTAATGGAGAATTGGCTGCTATGTACCTCCGCCTGCCTGCCCGCCCGCCGCAGTTACCATTATCTTGACTCACTCACTCACATGTGATTAGTTACTACTTGTATACAATAGAAACAGCCATACTACCTACCTACCACCTTGAGAACACTGCGTCTCGTCCCATACATCAGTCAGGTTAAGCACCGTTGAATTTGGTTAGTACATGGATGGGTGACCTGCCTGGGAACACCAACTGCTGCTGATGGTATACATATTTGGGCAGTCTCCGTGGGTCAGTGTGTGTGTACATGAATGTCGCACATGGAAATGTGTACATGCCATTTTAATAATAGTTTACCATCCATGAAGAAAACGTCTACCTATATGTCAGTCCATTGGCTCTCTCTGCCGCCCGGCCGGCCTACCTACCTGCTAAAATTTGTCCACTCAATATGCTGTTGAATATCTATCTCCAGTGATCACTTACCCTTAATTCCTACATTATTAACCAAATGATCTCATTAACAAATCTTTACACATTTCAACCACCTACCTTCCTGCTAACATCAATCACAAAAACTAATACACTCAACTCAGTCCTAAACACTTTTCTTATTCCTTCCTCAACACTTCGCTCTACATAACCTATCTTACAAAATTAAATTTAAATACCTAACTGCCAACCCATCCCCCTGCCCCCCCCCCCAACGACACTTCCCAAGGTAGCATCTCAGGACCACTCCCCCCCCCCCCACCGTGCCCCCTCCCAAACCAACACCCCCCCCCCCACAATGGAGGCCGCCGTACCCCTACCCCCCCCCCATACCACCCCATCCACAATCCCACAACACACCCCACCCCCAACACAGAAAATGGCGGCCACAACGCTATATTTAACCAGCCAAAACCTTCGTTTCTTCCCCTATGTACTATTTATTCTTGAAATAAAACGAAGAAAAAAACAAACCGGATTTTCCTTCCCTAGTAAAACATATATTTTATAGAATGACACATAAAATAGCACATATTAGATATTGGATTGCTTGTTTACCATTCTCAAACTTATTTGGAAACACCACACTAATTATTAATTAATACATACTTTTAAACACACACACACACACACACACACACACACACATCTACCTATATGTCAGTCCAGAAGTGACATATGTGACAGTCCAGAAGTCAGTCCTATATGTCCCCCCTAACAGAAGAGTTAGGGGGGACATGATCACCACATTCAAGATTCTGAAGGGGATTGATAGGGTAGATAAAGACAGTCTATTTAACACAAGGGGCACACGTACTAGGGGACACAGGTGGAAACTGAGTGCCCAAATGAGCCACAGAGATATTAGAAAGAACTTTTTTAGTGTCAGAGTGGTTGACAAATGGAATGCATTAGGAAGTGATGTGGTGGAGGCTGACTCCATACACAGTTTCAAGTGTAGATATGACAGAGCCCGATAGGCTCAGGAATCTGTACACCTGTTGATTGACGGTTGAGAGGCGGGACCAAAGAGCCAGAGCTCAACCCCCGCAAACACAACTAGGTGAGTACAACTAGGTGAGTACATGTCAGTTAGCCTAAATTCTCCAATATTCATTCATAAAACTGCTTCACGGGACTGCAACCTCATCAAACAAAGCTGTCAGGTATTTCTAACTGACAACACAAATTAACAACTTCACATGTCAATCATGGCAACTGTTCATAAATAGACACTAACTAACCTTGCTATGAGATATAAATACAAGTGCCAAATTTGATTCAGAAGGCAACTCCAGCGTGGCCTAGTCGGATAGAACATGTTCTTAATCCGGACAGACCTGCGTTCGAGCCTGTCGGAATGGTTGCAAGTACAGGGCACAGATTTCTCTGTGTGTCCCCTCCTGTAGGAGCATCAGTTTCGATAGATTCTCTGGATAGCCAAGATTGATTGACTGACCCTTTGGAATGTGGGGAAGGGTTGAAGTCCGGGGGCCCACGGACGGATACATGGATCAACTGACCTAGGTCAGGTCTTTCAATCCACCTGGATTTCAGGTGGGGAGAAGGGAGGCAATTTGGGTTGACACAAATAGCTTCCTGGACCCAAAACCCCATGGATTCACAGACACGGACACGCACACGGACACTCATGGACTCTGACACGAACCGAAAATTCGGGTCAGATAATAAGAAGGGAGGATAGGTTGGTTAGGTTGGTTGGTTAGGTTGGTTGGTTAAGTTAGGTTGCCTAGGTTGGTTGATTAGGTTGGTTGGATAGGTTGGTTAGTTAGGTTGGTTGGTTAGGTTGGTTGGTTAGGTTGGTTGGTTGGTTGGTTAGGTTGGTTAGGTTGGTTGGTTAGGTTGGTTAGTTAGCTTAGTTAGGTTAGTTGGTTAGGTTGGTTGGTTTGGTTAGGTTGGTTAGAACTAGAATTAGGTTAGAATTTGAGGTTAGAATTTTAGGTTAAAACAAGCATAATTATGGTTTAGTTATCAATTTAGATAATATGTATGCTTAGGTTGGGTTGGTTAGGGTATGTTGGTAAGGTATAGGTATGGTTGGTCATTTTGTGGTTGGTTTATATATATATATATATATATATATGTCGTACCTAATAGCCAGAACGCACTTCTCGGCCTACTATTCAAGGCCCGATTTGCCTAATAAGCCAAGTTTTCATGAATTAATGTTTTTTCGTCTACCTAACCTAACCTAACTTAGCTTTTTTTGGCTACCTAACCTAACCTTACCTATAAATATAGGTTAGGTTAGGTTAGGTAGGGTTGGTTAGGTTCGGTCATATATCTACGTTAATTTTAACTCCAATAAAAAAAAATTGACCTCATACATAGAGAAAAGGGTTGCTTTATCATTTCATAAGAAAAAAATTATAGTAAATATATTAATTCAGGAAAACTTGGCTTATTAGGCAAATCGGGCCTTGAATAGTAGGCTGAGAAGTGAGTTCTGGCTACTAGGTACGACATATATATATATATATATATATATATATGTCGTACCTAGTAGCCAGAACTCACTTCTCAGCCTACTATGCAAGGCCCGATTTGCCTAATAAGCCAAGTTTTCATGAATTAATGTTTTTTCGTCTACCTAACCTACCTAACCTAACCTAACCTAGCTTTTTTTGGCTACCTAACCTAACCTTACCTATAAAGATAGATTAGGTTAGGTTAGGTAGGGTTGGTTAGGTTCGGTCATATATCTACGTTAATTTTAACTCCAATAAAAAAAAATTGACCTCATACATAGTGAAAAGGGCAGCTTTATAATTTCATAAGGAAAATATTATAGAAAATATATTAATTCAGGAAAACTTGGCTTATTAGGCAAATCGGGCCTTGCATAGTAGGCTGAGAAGTGAGTTTTGGCTACTAGGTACGACATATATATATATATATATATATATATATATATATATATATATATATGTCGTACCTAGTAGCCAGAACGCACTTCTCAGCCTACTATGCAAGGCCCGATTTGCCTAATAAGCCAAGTTTTCCTGAATTAATATATTTTCTCTAATTTTTTTCTTATGAAATGATAAAGCTGCCCATTTCATTGTGTATGAGGTCAATTTTTTTTTATTTGAGTTAAAATTAACGTAGATATACGACCGAACCTAACCAACCCTACCTAACCTAACCTAACCTATCTTTATAGGTTAGGTTTCGTTAAGTAGCCGAAAAAGTTAAGTTAGGTTAGGTTAGGTAGGTTAGGTAGTCGAAAAACAATTAATTCATGAAAACTTGGCGTATTAGGCAAATTGGGCCTTGCATAGTAGGCTGAGAAGTGCGTTCTGGCTATTAGGTACGACATATATATATATATATATATATATATATATATATATATATATATATATATATATATATGTCGTACCTAGTAGCCAGAACGCACTTTTTGGCCTACTATGCAAGGCCCGATTTGCCTAATAAGCCAAGTTTTCCTAAATTAATATATTTTTTCTAATGTTTTTCTTATGAAACGATAAAGCTGCCCATTTCATTATGTATGAGGTCAATTTTTTTTTATTGGAGTTAAAATTAACGTAGATATATGACCGAACCTAACCAACCCTACCTAACCTAAACTAACCTATCTTTATAGGTTAGGTTTGGTTAGGTAGCCGAAAAAGTTAGGTTAGGTTAGGTTAGGTAGGTTAGGTAGTCGAAAAACAATTATTTCATGAAAACTTGGCTTATTAGGCAAATCGGGCCTTGCATAGTAGGCCGAGAAGTGCGTTCTGGCTACTAGGTACGACATATATATATATATTAGTATATTTTGGTAGCAGTCTTTCCTGTAGACATATATTATTAAATATGACCGAAAAAGTAAGATTAATAATTCTAACACGAATTTTCTCGATCTTTCGTACATTTCTTTTCACTGTTGGTGGTAATTCAAAAATCAATTCTCCAAAATTCATTTTTATTTCTAGTCTGACGCGACACTTGAGCGCGTTTCGTAAAACTTATTACATTTTCAAAGATTTTAGTTTACACATACACAACTGAATAGAACTTACACATCTCCAATTTGTTTATATCTACATTTGAGTGAGATGGATGGGGTGAGGTGGTATTAATAGGGTATTAATTTCATCAACACAAGACAGAACACGAAACAATGGGTATTGAATGGAAGTGATTGTAGAAAGCCTATTGGTCCATATTTCTTGATGCTTCTATATTGGAGCGGAGTCTTGAGGTGGGTAGTTTACGAAAGATCAAGAAAATTCGTGTTAGAATTATTAATCTTACTTTTTCGGTCATATTTAATAATATATATATATATATATATATATATATATATATATATATATATATATATATTTAGGTTAGGTTAGTTTAGGCTAGGAAATTGGCTACGTTTGTAGAAATAGAAATAGGTAAAAAAATAAAAAAAAATGAATAGAGTATAAATAAATTATAAATTATTTAAAAACAATAAATATAATAAAGAGAAAAAAATAGCTGGAATTTTAGGTAACGTTTCTTATCACCGAATGCCTCTGTTCACCTGGCAGTAAATAGGTATCCAGGAGTTGGTTAGGTTAGTTTTGGCTAGGAAATCAGCTAGGTGTGGAGGGTTAGGTTAGGTTAGGTTATTTTAGGGTAGGAAATAGGCTATGTTTGTAGAAATAGTAATAGAAAGAGGGCTGTAATTGTAGGTAGCGTTTCCTATCACCGAACGCCTCTATTCACCTAGCAGTAAATAGGTATCCAGAAGTTAGTTAGTTAGGTTAGTTTAGATAAGGTTAGGTTAGGTTAAATTAGGTTAGGTTAGGTTAGTTATTGCTAGGAAATAGGCTAGGTTTGTAGAAATAGAAATAGGGCTGTAACTGTTGGTAGCGTTTCTTATCACCGAATGCCTCTGTTCATCTTGCAGTAAATAGGTATACAAAAGTAAGTTAGTTAGGTTAGTTTAGATATGGTTAGGTTAGGTTAGGTTAGGTTAGATTAGGTTAGGTTAGTTTTGGCTAGGAAATGGGCTAGGTTAGTTTTGGCTAGGAAATAGGCTAGGTTTGTAGAAATAGAAAGAGGACTGTAACTGTTGGTAGCGTTTCTTATCAGCGAATGCCCCTGTTCACCTAGCAGTAAATAGGTATCCAGGAGTTAGTAAGCAAGCTACTTGGGGCGTGGTGAGTGAGGGTTAGTTAATCAGTCCCTAGATGGATCTTGTGGGGTGGTGGGTGTTGGAGACCACTATATAAGCGTAACATGTATAAAATGCCTGTCTGCCTGTCCCCCGACTCAATGATGTTACACGTATTGACTAAATGAAGCCTAAGAGAGCATATGCAAGGCCTAGGATGAGTTATTTGTCAGCAGCAGCAGCAACTTGTGCGAGATCAATGGCAGCGGCGGCATCCCATCCTTTTCTATTTTGGAGCAACAGTAGTAGTAGTAGTAGTAGAAGAAGTAGTAGTAGTCCATTTGTTGTTGGTTAATTTGACTAAATAGTTGCAATAAGTACTATCATTAATGGAGAATTGGCTGCTATGTACCTCCGCCTGCCTGCCCGCCCGCCGCAGTTACCATTATCTTGACTCACTCACTCACATGTGATTAGTTACTACTTGTATACAATAGAAACAGCCATACTACCTACCTACCACCTTGAGAACACTGCGTCTCGTCCCATACATCAGTCAGGTTAAGCACCGTTGAATTTGGTTAGTACATGGATGGGTGACCTGCCTGGGAACACCAACTGCTGCTGATGGTATACATATTTGGGCAGTCTCCGTGGGTCAGTGTGTGTGTACATGAATGTCGCACATGGAAATGTGTACATGCCATTTTAATAATAGTTTACCATCCATGAAGAAAACGTCTACCTATATGTCAGTCCATTGGCTCTCTCTGCCGCCCGGCCGGCCTACCTACCTGCTAAAATTTGTCCACTCAATATGCTGTTGAATATCTATCTCCAGTGATCACTTACCCTTAATTCCTACATTATTAACCAAATGATCTCATTAACAAATCTTTACACATTTCAACCACCTACCTTCCTGCTAACATCAATCACAAAAACTAATACACTCAACTCAGTCCTAAACACTTTTCTTATTCCTTCCTCAACACTTCGCTCTACATAACCTATCTTACAAAATTAAATTTAAATACCTAACTGCCAACCCATCCCCCTGCCCCCCCCCCCAACGACACTTCCCAAGGTAGCATCTCAGGACCACTCCCCCCCCCCCACCGTGCCCCCTCCCAAACCAACACCCCCCCCCCCACAATGGAGGCCGCCGTACCCCTACCCCCCCCCCATACCACCCCATCCACAATCCCACAACACACCCCACCCCCAACACAGAAAATGGCGGCCACAACGCTATATTTAACCAGCCAAAACCTTCGTTTCTTCCCCTATGTACTATTTATTCTTGAAATAAAACGAAGAAAAAAACAAACCGGATTTTCCTTCCCTAGTAAAACATATATTTTATAGAATGACACATAAAATAGCACATATTAGATATTGGATTGCTTGTTTACCATTCTCAAACTTATTTGGAAACACCACACTAATTATTAATTAATACATACTTTTAAACACACACACACACACACACACACACACACACACATCTACCTATATGTCAGTCCAGAAGTGACATATGTGACAGTCCAGAAGTCAGTCCTATATGTCCCCCCTAACAGAAGAGTTAGGGGGGACATGATCACCACATTCAAGATTCTGAAGGGGATTGATAGGGTAGATAAAGACAGTCTATTTAACACAAGGGGCACACGTACTAGGGGACACAGGTGGAAACTGAGTGCCCAAATGAGCCACAGAGATATTAGAAAGAACTTTTTTAGTGTCAGAGTGGTTGACAAATGGAATGCATTAGGAAGTGATGTGGTGGAGGCTGACTCCATACACAGTTTCAAGTGTAGATATGACAGAGCCCGATAGGCTCAGGAATCTGTACACCTGTTGATTGACGGTTGAGAGGCGGGACCAAAGAGCCAGAGCTCAACCCCCGCAAACACAACTAGGTGAGTACAACTAGGTGAGTACATGTCAGTTAGCCTAAATTCTCCAATATTCATTCATAAAACTGCTTCACGGGACTGCAACCTCATCAAACAAAGCTGTCAGGTATTTCTAACTGACAACACAAATTAACAACTTCACATGTCAATCATGGCAACTGTTCATAAATAGACACTAACTAACCTTGCTATGAGATATAAATACAAGTGCCAAATTTGATTCAGAAGGCAACTCCAGCGTGGCCTAGTCGGATAGAACATGTTCTTAATCCGGACAGACCTGCGTTCGAGCCTGTCGGAATGGTTGCAAGTACAGGGCACAGATTTCTCTGTGTGTCCCCTCCTGTAGGAGCATCAGTTTCGATAGATTCTCTGGATAGCCAAGATTGATTGACTGACCCTTTGGAATGTGGGGAAGGGTTGAAGTCCGGGGGCCCACGGACGGATACATGGATCAACTGACCTAGGTCAGGTCTTTCAATCCACCTGGATTTCAGGTGGGGAGAAGGGAGGCAATTTGGGTTGACACAAATAGCTTCCTGGACCCAAAACCCCATGGATTCACAGACACGGACACGCACACGGACACTCATGGACTCTGACACGAACCGAAAATTCGGGTCAGATAATAAGAAGGGAGGATAGGTTGGTTAGGTTGGTTGGTTAGGTTGGTTGGTTAAGTTAGGTTGCCTAGGTTGGTTGATTAGGTTGGTTGGATAGGTTGGTTAGTTAGGTTGGTTGGTTAGGTTGGTTGGTTAGGTTGGTTGGTTGGTTGGTTAGGTTGGTTAGGTTGGTTGGTTAGGTTGGTTAGTTAGCTTAGTTAGGTTAGTTGGTTAGGTTGGTTGGTTTGGTTAGGTTGGTTAGAACTAGAATTAGGTTAGAATTTGAGGTTAGAATTTTAGGTTAAAACAAGCATAATTATGGTTTAGTTATCAATTTAGATAATATGTATGCTTAGGTTGGGTTGGTTAGGGTATGTTGGTAAGGTATAGGTATGGTTGGTCATTTTGTGGTTGGTTTATATATATATATATATATATATGTCGTACCTAATAGCCAGAACGCACTTCTCGGCCTACTATTCAAGGCCCGATTTGCCTAATAAGCCAAGTTTTCATGAATTAATGTTTTTTCGTCTACCTAACCTAACCTAACTTAGCTTTTTTTGGCTACCTAACCTAACCTTACCTATAAATATAGGTTAGGTTAGGTTAGGTAGGGTTGGTTAGGTTCGGTCATATATCTACGTTAATTTTAACTCCAATAAAAAAAAATTGACCTCATACATAGAGAAAAGGGTTGCTTTATCATTTCATAAGAAAAAAATTATAGTAAATATATTAATTCAGGAAAACTTGGCTTATTAGGCAAATCGGGCCTTGAATAGTAGGCTGAGAAGTGAGTTCTGGCTACTAGGTACGACATATATATATATATATATATATGTCGTACCTAGTAGCCAGAACTCACTTCTCAGCCTACTATGCAAGGCCCGATTTGCCTAATAAGCCAAGTTTTCATGAATTAATGTTTTTTCGTCTACCTAACCTACCTAACCTAACCTAACCTAGCTTTTTTTGGCTACCTAACCTAACCTTACCTATAAAGATAGATTAGGTTAGGTTAGGTAGGGTTGGTTAGGTTCGGTCATATATCTACGTTAATTTTAACTCCAATAAAAAAAAATTGACCTCATACATAGTGAAAAGGGCAGCTTTATAATTTCATAAGGAAAATATTATAGAAAATATATTAATTCAGGAAAACTTGGCTTATTAGGCAAATCGGGCCTTGCATAGTAGGCTGAGAAGTGAGTTTTGGCTACTAGGTACGACATATATATATATATATATATATATATATATATATATATATATATATATATATATATATATATATATATATATATATATATATATATATATATATATATATATTAGTATATTTTGGTAGCAGTCTTTCCTGTAGACATATATTATTAAATATGACCGAAAAAGTAAGATTAATAATTCTAACACGAATTTTCTCGATCTTTCGTACATTTCTTTTCACTGTTGGTGGTAATTCAAAAATCAATTCTCCAAAATTCATTTTTATTTCTAGTCTGACGCGACACTTGAGCGCGTTTCGTAAAACTTATTACATTTTCAAAGATTTTAGTTTACACATACACAACTGAATAGAACTTACACATCTCCAATTTGTTTATATCTACATTTGAGTGAGATGGATGGGGTGAGGTGGTATTAATAGGGTATTAATTTCATCAACACAAGACAGAACACGAAACAATGGGTATTGAATGGAAGTGATTGTAGAAAGCCTATTGGTCCATATTTCTTGATGCTTCTATATTGGAGCGGAGTCTTGAGGTGGGTAGTTTACGAAAGATCAAGAAAATTCGTGTTAGAATTATTAATCTTACTTTTTCGGTCATATTTAATAATATATATATATATATATATATATATATATATATATATATATATATATATATATATATATATATATATATATATATATATATATATATATATATATATATATATATATTTAGGTTAGGTTAGTTTAGGCTAGGAAATTGGCTACGTTTGTAGAAATAGAAATAGGTAAAAAAATAAAAAAAAATGAATAGAGTATAAATAAATTATAAATTATTTAAAAACAATAAATATAATAAAGAGAAAAAAATAGCTGGAATTTTAGGTAACGTTTCTTATCACCGAATGCCTCTGTTCACCTGGCAGTAAATAGGTATCCAGGAGTTGGTTAGGTTAGTTTTGGCTAGGAAATCAGCTAGGTGTGGAGGGTTAGGTTAGGTTAGGTTATTTTAGGGTAGGAAATAGGCTATGTTTGTAGAAATAGTAATAGAAAGAGGGCTGTAATTGTAGGTAGCGTTTCCTATCACCGAACGCCTCTATTCACCTAGCAGTAAATAGGTATCCAGAAGTTAGTTAGTTAGGTTAGTTTAGATAAGGTTAGGTTAGGTTAAATTAGGTTAGGTTAGGTTAGTTATTGCTAGGAAATAGGCTAGGTTTGTAGAAATAGAAATAGGGCTGTAACTGTTGGTAGCGTTTCTTATCACCGAATGCCTCTGTTCATCTTGCAGTAAATAGGTATACAAAAGTAAGTTAGTTAGGTTAGTTTAGATATGGTTAGGTTAGGTTAGGTTAGGTTAGATTAGGTTAGGTTAGTTTTGGCTAGGAAATGGGCTAGGTTAGTTTTGGCTAGGAAATAGGCTAGGTTTGTAGAAATAGAAAGAGGACTGTAACTGTTGGTAGCGTTTCTTATCAGCGAATGCCCCTGTTCACCTAGCAGTAAATAGGTATCCAGGAGTTAGTAAGCAAGCTACTTGGGGCGTGGTGAGTGAGGGTTAGTTAATCAGTCCCTAGATGGATCTTGTGGGGTGGTGGGTGTTGGAGACCACTATATAAGCGTAACATGTATAAAATGCCTGTCTGCCTGTCCCCCGACTCAATGATGTTACACGTATTGACTAAATGAAGCCTAAGAGAGCATATGCAAGGCCTAGGATGAGTTATTTGTCAGCAGCAGCAGCAACTTGTGCGAGATCAATGGCAGCGGCGGCATCCCATCCTTTTCTATTTTGGAGCAACAGTAGTAGTAGTAGTAGTAGAAGAAGTAGTAGTAGTCCATTTGTTGTTGGTTAATTTGACTAAATAGTTGCAATAAGTACTATCATTAATGGAGAATTGGCTGCTATGTACCTCCGCCTGCCTGCCCGCCCGCCGCAGTTACCATTATCTTGACTCACTCACTCACATGTGATTAGTTACTACTTGTATACAATAGAAACAGCCATACTACCTACCTACCACCTTGAGAACACTGCGTCTCGTCCCATACATCAGTCAGGTTAAGCACCGTTGAATTTGGTTAGTACATGGATGGGTGACCTGCCTGGGAACACCAACTGCTGCTGATAGTATACATATTTGGGCAGTCTCCGTGGGTCAGTGTGTGTGTACATGAATGTCGCACATGGAAATGTGTACATGCCATTTTAATAATAGTTTACCATCCATGAAGAAAACGTCTACCTATATGTCAGTCCATTGGCTCTCTCTGCCGCCCGGCCGGCCTACCTACCTGCTAAAATTTGTCCACTCAATATGCTGTTGAATATCTATCTCCAGTGATCACTTACCCTTAATTCCTACATTATTAACCAAATGATCTCATTAACAAATCTTTACACATTTCAACCACCTACCTTCCTGCTAACATCAATCACAAAAACTAATACACTCAACTCAGTCCTAAACACTTTTCTTATTCCTTCCTCAACACTTCGCTCTACATAACCTATCTTACAAAATTAAATTTAAATACCTAACTGCCAACCCATCCCCCTGCCCCCCCCCCCCAACGACACTTCCCAAGGTAGCATCTCAGGACCACTCCCCCCCCCCCCCACCGTGCCCCCTCCCAAACCAACACCCCCCCCCCACAATGGAGGCCGCCGTACCCCTACCCCCCCCCCCCCATACCACCCCATCCACAATCCCACAACACACCCCACCCCCAACACAGAAAATGGCGGCCACAACGCTATATTTAACCAGCCAAAACCTTCGTTTCTTCCCCTATGTACTATTTATTCTTGAAATAAAACGAAGAAAAAAACAAACCGGATTTTCCTTCCCTAGTAAAACATATATTTTATAGAATGACACATAAAATAGCACATATTAGATATTGGATTGCTTGTTTACCATTCTCAAACTTATTTGGAAACACCACACTAATTATTAATTAATACATACTTTTAAACACACACACACACACACACACACACACACACATCTACCTATATGTCAGTCCAGAAGTGACATATGTGACAGTCCAGAAGTCAGTCCTATATGTCCCCCCTAACAGAAGAGTTAGGGGGGACATGATCACCACATTCAAGATTCTGAAGGGGATTGATAGGGTAGATAAAGACAGTCTATTTAACACAAGGGGCACACGTACTAGGGGACACAGGTGGAAACTGAGTGCCCAAATGAGCCACAGAGATATTAGAAAGAACTTTTTTAGTGTCAGAGTGGTTGACAAATGGAATGCATTAGGAAGTGATGTGGTGGAGGCTGACTCCATACACAGTTTCAAGTGTAGATATGACAGAGCCCGATAGGCTCAGGAATCTGTACACCTGTTGATTGACGGTTGAGAGGCGGGACCAAAGAGCCAGAGCTCAACCCCCGCAAACACAACTAGGTGAGTACAACTAGGTGAGTACATGTCAGTTAGCCTAAATTCTCCAATATTCATTCATAAAACTGCTTCACGGGACTGCAACCTCATCAAACAAAGCTGTCAGGTATTTCTAACTGACAACACAAATTAACAACTTCACATGTCAATCATGGCAACTGTTCATAAATAGACACTAACTAACCTTGCTATGAGATATAAATACAAGTGCCAAATTTGATTCAGAAGGCAACTCCAGCGTGGCCTAGTCGGATAGAACATGTTCTTAATCCGGACAGACCTGCGTTCGAGCCTGTCGGAATGGTTGCAAGTACAGGGCACAGATTTCTCTGTGTGTCCCCTCCTGTAGGAGCATCAGTTTCGATAGATTCTCTGGATAGCCAAGATTGATTGACTGACCCTTTGGAATGTGGGGAAGGGTTGAAGTCCGGGGGCCCACGGACGGATACATGGATCAACTGACCTAGGTCAGGTCTTTCAATCCACCTGGATTTCAGGTGGGGAGAAGGGAGGCAATTTGGGTTGACACAAATAGCTTCCTGGACCCAAAACCCCATGGATTCACAGACACGGACACGCACACGGACACTCATGGACTCTGACACGAACCGAAAATTCGGGTCAGATAATAAGAAGGGAGGATAGGTTGGTTAGGTTGGTTGGTTAGGTTGGTTGGTTAAGTTAGGTTGCCTAGGTTGGTTGATTAGGTTGGTTGGATAGGTTGGTTAGTTAGGTTGGTTGGTTAGGTTGGTTGGTTAGGTTGGTTGGTTGGTTGGTTAGGTTGGTTAGGTTGGTTGGTTAGGTTGGTTAGTTAGCTTAGTTAGGTTAGTTGGTTAGGTTGGTTGGTTTGGTTAGGTTGGTTAGAACTAGAATTAGGTTAGAATTTGAGGTTAGAATTTTAGGTTAAAACAAGCATAATTATGGTTTAGTTATCAATTTAGATAATATGTATGCTTAGGTTGGGTTGGTTAGGGTATGTTGGTAAGGTATAGGTATGGTTGGTCATTTTGTGGTTGGTTTATATATATATATATATATATATGTCGTACCTAATAGCCAGAACGCACTTCTCGGCCTACTATTCAAGGCCCGATTTGCCTAATAAGCCAAGTTTTCATGAATTAATGTTTTTTCGTCTACCTAACCTAACCTAACTTAGCTTTTTTTGGCTACCTAACCTAACCTTACCTATAAATATAGGTTAGGTTAGGTTAGGTAGGGTTGGTTAGGTTCGGTCATATATCTACGTTAATTTTAACTCCAATAAAAAAAAATTGACCTCATACATAGAGAAAAGGGTTGCTTTATCATTTCATAAGAAAAAAATTATAGTAAATATATTAATTCAGGAAAACTTGGCTTATTAGGCAAATCGGGCCTTGAATAGTAGGCTGAGAAGTGAGTTCTGGCTACTAGGTACGACATATATATATATATATATATATATGTCGTACCTAGTAGCCAGAACTCACTTCTCAGCCTACTATGCAAGGCCCGATTTGCCTAATAAGCCAAGTTTTCATGAATTAATGTTTTTTCGTCTACCTAACCTACCTAACCTAACCTAACCTAGCTTTTTTTGGCTACCTAACCTAACCTTACCTATAAAGATAGATTAGGTTAGGTTAGGTAGGGTTGGTTAGGTTCGGTCATATATCTACGTTAATTTTAACTCCAATAAAAAAAAATTGACCTCATACATAGTGAAAAGGGCAGCTTTATAATTTCATAAGGAAAATATTATAGAAAATATATTAATTCAGGAAAACTTGGCTTATTAGGCAAATCGGGCCTTGCATAGTAGGCTGAGAAGTGAGTTTTGGCTACTAGGTACGACATATATATATATATATATATATATATATATATATATATATATATATATATATATATATATATATATATATATATATATATATATATATATATATATATATTAGTATATTTTGGTAGCAGTCTTTCCTGTAGACATATATTATTAAATATGACCGAAAAAGTAAGATTAATAATTCTAACACGAATTTTCTCGATCTTTCGTACATTTCTTTTCACTGTTGGTGGTAATTCAAAAATCAATTCTCCAAAATTCATTTTTATTTCTAGTCTGACGCGACACTTGAGCGCGTTTCGTAAAACTTATTACATTTTCAAAGATTTTAGTTTACACATACACAACTGAATAGAACTTACACATCTCCAATTTGTTTATATCTACATTTGAGTGAGATGGATGGGGTGAGGTGGTATTAATAGGGTATTAATTTCATCAACACAAGACAGAACACGAAACAATGGGTATTGAATGGAAGTGATTGTAGAAAGCCTATTGGTCCATATTTCTTGATGCTTCTATATTGGAGCGGAGTCTTGAGGTGGGTAGTTTACGAAAGATCAAGAAAATTCGTGTTAGAATTATTAATCTTACTTTTTCGGTCATATTTAATAATATATATATATATATATATATATATATATATATATATATATATATATATATATATATATATATATATATATATATATATATATATATATATATATATATATATATATATATATATATTTAGGTTAGGTTAGTTTAGGCTAGGAAATTGGCTACGTTTGTAGAAATAGAAATAGGTAAAAAAATAAAAAAAAATGAATAGAGTATAAATAAATTATAAATTATTTAAAAACAATAAATATAATAAAGAGAAAAAAATAGCTGGAATTTTAGGTAACGTTTCTTATCACCGAATGCCTCTGTTCACCTGGCAGTAAATAGGTATCCAGGAGTTGGTTAGGTTAGTTTTGGCTAGGAAATCAGCTAGGTGTGGAGGGTTAGGTTAGGTTAGGTTATTTTAGGGTAGGAAATAGGCTATGTTTGTAGAAATAGTAATAGAAAGAGGGCTGTAATTGTAGGTAGCGTTTCCTATCACCGAACGCCTCTATTCACCTAGCAGTAAATAGGTATCCAGAAGTTAGTTAGTTAGGTTAGTTTAGATAAGGTTAGGTTAGGTTAAATTAGGTTAGGTTAGGTTAGTTATTGCTAGGAAATAGGCTAGGTTTGTAGAAATAGAAATAGGGCTGTAACTGTTGGTAGCGTTTCTTATCACCGAATGCCTCTGTTCATCTTGCAGTAAATAGGTATACAAAAGTAAGTTAGTTAGGTTAGTTTAGATATGGTTAGGTTAGGTTAGGTTAGGTTAGATTAGGTTAGGTTAGTTTTGGCTAGGAAATGGGCTAGGTTAGTTTTGGCTAGGAAATAGGCTAGGTTTGTAGAAATAGAAAGAGGACTGTAACTGTTGGTAGCGTTTCTTATCAGCGAATGCCCCTGTTCACCTAGCAGTAAATAGGTATCCAGGAGTTAGTAAGCAAGCTACTTGGGGCGTGGTGAGTGAGGGTTAGTTAATCAGTCCCTAGATGGATCTTGTGGGGTGGTGGGTGTTGGAGACCACTATATAAGCGTAACATGTATAAAATGCCTGTCTGCCTGTCCCCCGACTCAATGATGTTACACGTATTGACTAAATGAAGCCTAAGAGAGCATATGCAAGGCCTAGGATGAGTTATTTGTCAGCAGCAGCAGCAACTTGTGCGAGATCAATGGCAGCGGCGGCATCCCATCCTTTTCTATTTTGGAGCAACAGTAGTAGTAGTAGTAGTAGAAGAAGTAGTAGTAGTCCATTTGTTGTTGGTTAATTTGACTAAATAGTTGCAATAAGTACTATCATTAATGGAGAATTGGCTGCTATGTACCTCCGCCTGCCTGCCCGCCCGCCGCAGTTACCATTATCTTGACTCACTCACTCACATGTGATTAGTTACTACTTGTATACAATAGAAACAGCCATACTACCTACCTACCACCTTGAGAACACTGCGTCTCGTCCCATACATCAGTCAGGTTAAGCACCGTTGAATTTGGTTAGTACATGGATGGGTGACCTGCCTGGGAACACCAACTGCTGCTGATGGTATACATATTTGGGCAGTCTCCGTGGGTCAGTGTGTGTGTACATGAATGTCGCACATGGAAATGTGTACATGCCATTTTAATAATAGTTTACCATCCATGAAGAAAACGTCTACCTATATGTCAGTCCATTGGCTCTCTCTGCCGCCCGGCCGGCCTACCTACCTGCTAAAATTTGTCCACTCAATATGCTGTTGAATATCTATCTCCAGTGATCACTTACCCTTAATTCCTACATTATTAACCAAATGATCTCATTAACAAATCTTTACACATTTCAACCACCTACCTTCCTGCTAACATCAATCACAAAAACTAATACACTCAACTCAGTCCTAAACACTTTTCTTATTCCTTCCTCAACACTTCGCTCTACATAACCTATCTTACAAAATTAAATTTAAATACCTAACTGCCAACCCATCCCCCTGCCCCCCCCCCCCAACGACACTTCCCAAGGTAGCATCTCAGGACCACTCCCCCCCCCCCCACCGTGCCCCCTCCCAAACCAACACCCCCCCCCCACAATGGAGGCCGCCGTACCCCTACCCCCCCCCCCCCATACCACCCCATCCACAATCCCACAACACACCCCACCCCCAACACAGAAAATGGCGGCCACAACGCTATATTTAACCAGCCAAAACCTTCGTTTCTTCCCCTATGTACTATTTATTCTTGAAATAAAACGAAGAAAAAAACAAACCGGATTTTCCTTCCCTAGTAAAACATATATTTTATAGAATGACACATAAAATAGCACATATTAGATATTGGATTGCTTGTTTACCATTCTCAAACTTATTTGGAAACACCACACTAATTATTAATTAATACATACTTTTAAACACACACACACACACACACACACACACACACATCTACCTATATGTCAGTCCAGAAGTGACATATGTGACAGTCCAGAAGTCAGTCCTATATGTCCCCCCTAACAGAAGAGTTAGGGGGGACATGATCACCACATTCAAGATTCTGAAGGGGATTGATAGGGTAGATAAAGACAGTCTATTTAACACAAGGGGCACACGTACTAGGGGACACAGGTGGAAACTGAGTGCCCAAATGAGCCACAGAGATATTAGAAAGAACTTTTTTAGTGTCAGAGTGGTTGACAAATGGAATGCATTAGGAAGTGATGTGGTGGAGGCTGACTCCATACACAGTTTCAAGTGTAGATATGACAGAGCCCGATAGGCTCAGGAATCTGTACACCTGTTGATTGACGGTTGAGAGGCGGGACCAAAGAGCCAGAGCTCAACCCCCGCAAACACAACTAGGTGAGTACAACTAGGTGAGTACATGTCAGTTAGCCTAAATTCTCCAATATTCATTCATAAAACTGCTTCACGGGACTGCAACCTCATCAAACAAAGCTGTCAGGTATTTCTAACTGACAACACAAATTAACAACTTCACATGTCAATCATGGCAACTGTTCATAAATAGACACTAACTAACCTTGCTATGAGATATAAATACAAGTGCCAAATTTGATTCAGAAGGCAACTCCAGCGTGGCCTAGTCGGATAGAACATGTTCTTAATCCGGACAGACCTGCGTTCGAGCCTGTCGGAATGGTTGCAAGTACAGGGCACAGATTTCTCTGTGTGTCCCCTCCTGTAGGAGCATCAGTTTCGATAGATTCTCTGGATAGCCAAGATTGATTGACTGACCCTTTGGAATGTGGGGAAGGGTTGAAGTCCGGGGGCCCACGGACGGATACATGGATCAACTGACCTAGGTCAGGTCTTTCAATCCACCTGGATTTCAGGTGGGGAGAAGGGAGGCAATTTGGGTTGACACAAATAGCTTCCTGGACCCAAAACCCCATGGATTCACAGACACGGACACGCACACGGACACTCATGGACTCTGACACGAACCGAAAATTCGGGTCAGATAATAAGAAGGGAGGATAGGTTGGTTAGGTTGGTTGGTTAGGTTGGTTGGTTAAGTTAGGTTGCCTAGGTTGGTTGATTAGGTTGGTTGGATAGGTTGGTTAGTTAGGTTGGTTGGTTAGGTTGGTTGGTTAGGTTGGTTGGTTGGTTGGTTAGGTTGGTTAGGTTGGTTGGTTAGGTTGGTTAGTTAGCTTAGTTAGGTTAGTTGGTTAGGTTGGTTGGTTTGGTTAGGTTGGTTAGAACTAGAATTAGGTTAGAATTTGAGGTTAGAATTTTAGGTTAAAACAAGCATAATTATGGTTTAGTTATCAATTTAGATAATATGTATGCTTAGGTTGGGTTGGTTAGGGTATGTTGGTAAGGTATAGGTATGGTTGGTTATTTTGTGGTTGGTTTATATATATATATATATATATATATATATATATATATATATATATATATATGTCGTACCTAATAGCCAGAACGCACTTCTCGGCCTACTATTCAAGGCCCGATTTGCCTAATAAGCCAAGTTTTCATGAATTAATGTTTTTTCGTCTACCTAACCTACCTAACCTAACCTAACTTAGCTTTTTTTGGCTACCTAACCTAACCTTACCTATAAATATAGGTTAGGTTAGGTTAGGTAGGGTTGGTTAGGTTCGGTCATATATCTACGTTAATTTTAACTCCAATAAAAAAAAATTGACCTCATACATAGAGAAAAGGGTTGCTTTATCATTTCATAAGAAAAAAATTATAGTAAATATATTAATTCAGGAAAACTTGGCTTATTAGGCAAATCGGGCCTTGAATAGTAGGCTGAGAAGTGAGTTCTGGCTACTAGGTACGACATATATATATATATATATATATATATATATATATATATATATATATATATATATATATATATATATATATATATATATATATATATATATATATATATTAGTATATTTTGGTAGCAGTCTTTCCTGTAGACATATATTATTAAATATGACCGAAAAAGTAAGATTAATAATTCTAACACGAATTTTCTCGATCTTTCGTACATTTCTTTTCACTGTTGGTGGTAATTCAAAAATCAATTCTCCAAAATTCATTTTTATTTCTAGTCTGACGCGACACTTGAGCGCGTTTCGTAAAACTTATTACATTTTCAAAGATTTTAGTTTACACATACACAACTGAATAGAACTTACACATCTCCGATTTGTTTATATCTACATTTGAGTGAGATGGATGGGGTGAGGTGGTATTAATAGGGTATTAATTTCATCAACACAAGACAGAACACGAAACAATGGGTATTGAATGGAAGTGATTGTAGAAAGCCTATTGGTCCATATTTCTTGATGCTTCTATATTGGAGCGGAGTCTTGAGGTGGGTAGTTTACGAAAGATCAAGAAAATTCGTGTTAGAATTATTAATCTTACTTTTTCGGTCATATTTAATAATATATATATATATATATATATATATATATATATATATATATATATATATATATATTTAGGTTAGGTTAGTTTAGGCTAGGAAATTGGCTACGTTTGTAGAAATAGAAATAGGTAAAAAAATAAAAAAAAATGAATAGAGTATAAATAAATTATAAATTATTTAAAAACAATAAATATAATAAAGAGAAAAAAATAGCTGGAATTTTAGGTAACGTTTCTTATCACCGAATGCCTCTGTTCACCTGGCAGTAAATAGGTATCCAGGAGTTGGTTAGGTTAGTTTTGGCTAGGAAATCAGCTAGGTGTGGAGGGTTAGGTTAGGTTAGGTTATTTTAGGGTAGGAAATAGGCTATGTTTGTAGAAATAGTAATAGAAAGAGGGCTGTAATTGTAGGTAGCGTTTCCTATCACCGAACGCCTCTATTCACCTAGCAGTAAATAGGTATCCAGAAGTTAGTTAGTTAGGTTAGTTTAGATAAGGTTAGGTTAGGTTAAATTAGGTTAGGTTAGGTTAGTTATTGCTAGGAAATAGGCTAGGTTTGTAGAAATAGAAATAGGGCTGTAACTGTTGGTAGCGTTTCTTATCACCGAATGCCTCTGTTCATCTTGCAGTAAATAGGTATACAAAAGTAAGTTAGTTAGGTTAGTTTAGATATGGTTAGGTTAGGTTAGGTTAGGTTAGATTAGGTTAGGTTAGTTTTGGCTAGGAAATGGGCTAGGTTAGTTTTGGCTAGGAAATAGGCTAGGTTTGTAGAAATAGAAAGAGGACTGTAACTGTTGGTAGCGTTTCTTATCAGCGAATGCCCCTGTTCACCTAGCAGTAAATAGGTATCCAGGAGTTAGTAAGCAAGCTACTTGGGGCGTGGTGAGTGAGGGTTAGTTAATCAGTCCCTAGATGGATCTTGTGGGGTGGTGGGTGTTGGAGACCACTATATAAGCGTAACATGTATAAAATGCCTGTCTGCCTGTCCCCCGACTCAATGATGTTACACGTATTGACTAAATGAAGCCTAAGAGAGCATATGCAAGGCCTAGGATGAGTTATTTGTCAGCAGCAGCAGCAACTTGTGCGAGATCAATGGCAGCGGCGGCATCCCATCCTTTTCTATTTTGGAGCAACAGTAGTAGTAGTAGTAGTAGTAGAAGAAGTAGTAGTAGTCCATTTGTTGTTGGTTAATTTGACTAAATAGTTGCAATAAGTACTATCATTAATGGAGAATTGGCTGCTATGTACCTCCGCCTGCCTGCCCGCCCGCTGCAGTTACCATTATCTTGACTCACTCACTCACATGTGATTAGTTACTACTTGTATACAATAGAAACAGCCATACTACCTACCTACCACCTTGAGAACACTGCGTCTCGTCCCATACATCAGTCAGGTTAAGCACCGTTGAATTTGGTTAGTACATGGATGGGTGACCTGCCTGGGAACACCAACTGCTGCTGATGGTATACATATTTGGGCAGTCTCCGTGGGTCAGTGTGTGTGTGTGTGTGTACATGAATGTCGCACATGGAAATGTGTACATGCCATTTTAATAATAGTTTACCATCCATGAAGAAAACGTCTACCTATATGTCAGTCCATTGGCTCTCTCTGCCGCCCGGCCGGCCTACCTACCTGCTAAAATTTGTCCACTCAATATGCTGTTGAATATCTATCTCCAGTGATCACTTACTCTTAATTCCTACATTATTAACCAAATGATCTCATTAACAAATCTTTACACATTTCAACCACCTACCTTCCTGCTAACATCAATCACAAAAACTAATACACTCAACTCAGTCCTAAACACTTTTCTTATTCCTTCCTCAACACTTCGCTCTACATAACCTATCTTACAAAATTAAATTTAAATACCTAACTGCCAACCCATCCCCCTGCCCCCCCCCCCCCCAACGACACTTCCCAAGGTAGCATCTCAGGACCACTCCCCCCCCCCCCACCGTGCCCCCTCCCAAACCAACACCCC
Source organism: Procambarus clarkii (assembly GCF_040958095.1). Taxonomy (NCBI): domain Eukaryota; kingdom Metazoa; phylum Arthropoda; class Malacostraca; order Decapoda; family Cambaridae; genus Procambarus; species Procambarus clarkii. The sequence continues at coordinate 3,360,872 of NW_027189143.1, forward strand.
CCCCCCCACAATGGAGGCCGCCGTACCCCTACCCCCCCCCATACCACCCCATCCACAATCCCACAACACACCCCACCCCCAACACAGAAAATGGCGGCCACAACGCTATATTTAACCAGCCAAAACCTTCGTTTCTTCCCCTATGTACTATTTATTCTTGAAATAAAACGAAGAAAAAAACAAACCGGATTTTCCTTCCCTAGTAAAACATATATTTTATAGAATGACACATAAAATAGCACATATTAGATATTGGATTGCTTGTTTACCATTCTCAAACTTATTTGGAAACACCACACTAATTATTAATTAATACATACTTTTAAACACACACACACACACACACACACACATCTACCTATATGTCAGTCCAGAAGTGACATATGTGACAGTCCAGAAGTCAGTCCTATATGTCCCCCCTAACAGAAGAGTTAGGGGGGACATGATCACCACATTCAAGATTCTGAAAGGGATTGATAGGGTAGATAAAGACAGTCTATTTAACACAAGGGGCACACGTACTAGGGGACACAGGTGGAAACTGAGTGCCCAAATGAGCCACAGAGATATTAGAAAGAACTTTTTTAGTGTCAGAGTGGTTGACAAATGGAATGCATTAGGAAGTGATGTGGTGGAGGCTGACTCCATACACAGTTTCAAGTGTAGATATGACAGAGCCCGATAGGCTCAGGAATCTGTACACCTGTTGATTGACGGTTGAGAGGCGGGACCAAAGAGCCAGAGCTCAACCCCCGCAAACACAACTAGGTGAGTACAACTAGGTGAGTACATGTCAGTTAGCCTAAATTCTCCAATATTCATTCATAAAACTGCTTCACGGGACTGCAACCTCATCAAACAAAGCTGTCAGGTATTTCTAACTGACAACACAAATTAACAACTTCACATGTCAATCATGGCAACTGTTCATAAATAGACACTAACTAACCTTGCTATGAGATATAAATACAAGTGCCAAATTTGATTCAGAAGGCAACTCCAGCGTGGCCTAGTCGGATAGAACATGTTCTTAATCCGGACAGACCTGCGTTCGAGCCTGTCGGAATGGTTGCAAGTACAGGGCACAGATTTCTCTGTGTGTCCCCTCCTGTAGGAGCATCAGTTTCGATAGATTCTCTGGATAGCCAAGATTGATTGACTGACCCTTTGGAATGTGGGGAAGGGTTGAAGTCCGGGGGCCCACGGACGGATACATGGATCAACTGACCTAGGTCAGGTCTTTCAATCCACCTGGATTTCAGGTGGGGAGAAGGGAGGCAATTTGGGTTGACACAAATAGCTTCCTGGACCCAAAACCCCATGGATTCACAGACACGGACACGCACACGGACACTCATGGACTCTGACACGAACCGAAAATTCGGGTCAGATAATAAGAAGGGAGGATAGGTTGGTTAGGTTGGTTGGTTAGGTTGGTTGGTTAAGTTAGGTTGCCTAGGTTGGTTGATTAGGTTGGTTGGATAGGTTGGTTAGTTAGGTTGGTTGGTTAGGTTGGTTGGTTAGGTTGGTTGGTTGGTTGGTTAGGTTGGTTAGGTTGGTTGGTTAGGTTGGTTAGTTAGCTTAGTTAGGTTAGTTGGTTAGGTTGGTTGGTTTGGTTAGGTTGGTTAGAACTAGAATTAGGTTAGAATTTGAGGTTAGAATTTTAGGTTAAAACAAGCATAATTATGGTTTAGTTATCAATTTAGATAATATGTATGCTTAGGTTGGGTTGGTTAGGGTATGTTGGTAAGGTATAGGTATGGTTGGTTATTTTGTGGTTGGTTTATATATATATATATATATATATATATATATATATATATATATATATATATATATATATATTTATATATATATATATATATATATATATATATATATATATATATATATATATATATATATATATATATATATATTAGTATATTTTGGTAGCAGTCTTTCCTGTAGACATATATTATTAAATATGACCGAAAAAGTAAGATTAATAATTCTAACACGAATTTTCTCGATCTTTCGTACATTTCTTTTCACTGTTGGTGGTAATTCAAAAATCAATTCTCCAAAATTCATTTTTATTTCTAGTCTGACGCGACACTTGAGCGCGTTTCGTAAAACTTATTACATTTTCAAAGATTTTAGTTTACACATACACAACTGAATAGAACTTACACATCTCCGATTTGTTTATATCTACATTTGAGTGAGATGGATGGGGTGAGGTGGTATTAATAGGGTATTAATTTCATCAACACAAGACAGAACACGAAACAATGGGTATTGAATGGAAGTGATTGTAGAAAGCCTATTGGTCCATATTTCTTGATGCTTCTATATTGGAGCGGAGTCTTGAGGTGGGTAGTTTACGAAAGATCAAGAAAATTCGTGTTAGAATTATTAATCTTACTTTTTCGGTCATATTTAATAATATATATATATATATATATATATATATATATATATATATGTCGTACCTAATAGCCAGAACGCACTTCTCAGCCTACTATGCAAGGCCCGATTTGCCTAATAAGCTAAGTTTTCATGAAATAATGTTTTTTCGACTACCTAACCTACCTAACCTAACCTAACCTAACTTTTTCGGCTACCTAACCCAACCTAACCTATAAAGATAGGTTAGGTTAGGTTAGGTAGGGTTGGTTAGGTTCGGTCATATATCTACGTTAATTTTAACTCCAATAAAAAAAAATTGACCTTATACATAATGAAATGGGTAGCTTTATCATTTCATAAAAAAAATATTAGAGAAAATATATTAATTCAGGAAAACTTGGCTTATTAGGCAAATCGGGCCTTGCATAGTAGGCTGAGAAGTGCGTTCTGGCTACTAGGTACGACATATATATATATATATATATATATATATATATATATATATATATATATATATATATATATATATTTAGGTTAGGTTAGTTTAGGCTAGGAAATTGGCTACGTTTGTAGAAATAGAAATAGGTAAAAAAATAAAAAAAAATGAATAGAGTATAAATAAATTATAAATTATTTAAAAACAATAAATATAATAAAGAGAAAAAAATAGCTGGAATTTTAGGTAACGTTTCTTATCACCGAATGCCTCTGTTCACCTGGCAGTAAATAGGTATCCAGGAGTTGGTTAGGTTAGTTTTGGCTAGGAAATCAGCTAAGTGTGGAGGGTTAGGTTAGGTTAGGTTATTTTAGGGTAGGAAATAGGCTATGTTTGTAGAAATAGTAATAGAAAGAGGGCTGTAATTGTAGGTAGCGTTTCCTATCACCGAACGCCTCTATTCACCTAGCAGTAAATAGGTATCCAGAAGTTAGTTAGTTAGGTTAGTTTAGATAAGGTTAGGTTAGGTTAAATTAGGTTAGGTTAGGTTAGTTATTGCTAGGAAATAGGCTAGGTTTGTAGAAATAGAAATAGGGCTGTAACTGTTGGTAGCGTTTCTTATCACCGAATGCCTCTGTTCATCTTGCAGTAAATAGGTATACAAAAGTAAGTTAGTTAGGTTAGTTTAGATATGGTTAGGTTAGGTTAGGTTAGATTAGGTTAGGTTAGTTTTGGCTAGGAAATGGGCTAGGTTAGTTTTGGCTAGGAAATAGGCTAGGTTTGTAGAAATAGAAAGAGGACTGTAACTGTTGGTAGCGTTTCTTATCAGCGAATGCCCCTGTTCACCTAGCAGTAAATAGGTATCCAGGAGTTAGTAAGCAAGCTACTTGGGGCGTGGTGAGTGAGGGTTAGTTAATCAGTCCCTAGATGGATCTTGTGGGGTGGTGGGTGTTGGAGACCACTATATAAGCGTAACATGTATAAAATGCCTGTCTGCCTGTCCCCCGACTCAATGATGTTACACGTATTGACTAAATGAAGCCTAAGAGAGCATATGCAAGGCCTAGGATGAGTTATTTGTCAGCAGCAGCAGCAACTTGTGCGAGATCAATGGCAGCGGCGGCATCCCATCCTTTTCTATTTTGGAGCAACAGTAGTAGTAGTAGTAGTAGTAGAAGAAGTAGTAGTAGTCCATTTGTTGTTGGTTAATTTGACTAAATAGTTGCAATAAGTACTATCATTAATGGAGAATTGGCTGCTATGTACCTCCGCCTGCCTGCCCGCCCGCTGCAGTTACCATTATCTTGACTCACTCACTCACATGTGATTAGTTACTACTTGTATACAATAGAAACAGCCATACTACCTACCTACCACCTTGAGAACACTGCGTCTCGTCCCATACATCAGTCAGGTTAAGCACCGTTGAATTTGGTTAGTACATGGATGGGTGACCTGCCTGGGAACACCAACTGCTGCTGATGGTATACATATTTGGGCAGTCTCCGTGGGTCAGTGTGTGTGTGTGTGTGTACATGAATGTCGCACATGGAAATGTGTACATGCCATTTTAATAATAGTTTACCATCCATGAAGAAAACGTCTACCTATATGTCAGTCCATTGGCTCTCTCTGCCGCCCGGCCGGCCTACCTACCTGCTAAAATTTGTCCACTCAATATGCTGTTGAATATCTATCTCCAGTGATCACTTACTCTTAATTCCTACATTATTAACCAAATGATCTCATTAACAAATCTTTACACATTTCAACCACCTACCTTCCTGCTAACATCAATCACAAAAACTAATACACTCAACTCAGTCCTAAACACTTTTCTTATTCCTTCCTCAACACTTCGCTCTACATAACCTATCTTACAAAATTAAATTTAAATACCTAACTGCCAACCCATCCCCCTGCCCCCCCCCCCCCCAACGACACTTCCCAAGGTAGCATCTCAGGACCACTCCCCCCCCCCCACCGTGCCCCCTCCCAAACCAACACCCCCCCCCCCACAATGGAGGCCGCCGTACCCCTACCCCCCCCCATACCACCCCATCCACAATCCCACAACACACCCCACCCCCAACACAGAAAATGGCGGCCACAACGCTATATTTAACCAGCCAAAACCTTCGTTTCTTCCCCTATGTACTATTTATTCTTGAAATAAAACGAAGAAAAAAACAAACCGGATTTTCCTTCCCTAGTAAAACATATATTTTATAGAATGACACATAAAATAGCACATATTAGATATTGGATTGCTTGTTTACCATTCTCAAACTTATTTGGAAACACCACACTAATTATTAATTAATACATACTTTTAAACACACACACACACACACACACACACATCTACCTATATGTCAGTCCAGAAGTGACATATGTGACAGTCCAGAAGTCAGTCCTATATGTCCCCCCTAACAGAAGAGTTAGGGGGGACATGATCACCACATTCAAGATTCTGAAAGGGATTGATAGGGTAGATAAAGACAGTCTATTTAACACAAGGGGCACACGTACTAGGGGACACAGGTGGAAACTGAGTGCCCAAATGAGCCACAGAGATATTAGAAAGAACTTTTTTAGTGTCAGAGTGGTTGACAAATGGAATGCATTAGGAAGTGATGTGGTGGAGGCTGACTCCATACACAGTTTCAAGTGTAGATATGACAGAGCCCGATAGGCTCAGGAATCTGTACACCTGTTGATTGACGGTTGAGAGGCGGGACCAAAGAGCCAGAGCTCAACCCCCGCAAACACAACTAGGTGAGTACAACTAGGTGAGTACATGTCAGTTAGCCTAAATTCTCCAATATTCATTCATAAAACTGCTTCACGGGACTGCAACCTCATCAAACAAAGCTGTCAGGTATTTCTAACTGACAACACAAATTAACAACTTCACATGTCAATCATGGCAACTGTTCATAAATAGACACTAACTAACCTTGCTATGAGATATAAATACAAGTGCCAAATTTGATTCAGAAGGCAACTCCAGCGTGGCCTAGTCGGATAGAACATGTTCTTAATCCGGACAGACCTGCGTTCGAGCCTGTCGGAATGGTTGCAAGTACAGGGCACAGATTTCTCTGTGTGTCCCCTCCTGTAGGAGCATCAGTTTCGATAGATTCTCTGGATAGCCAAGATTGATTGACTGACCCTTTGGAATGTGGGGAAGGGTTGAAGTCCGGGGGCCCACGGACGGATACATGGATCAACTGACCTAGGTCAGGTCTTTCAATCCACCTGGATTTCAGGTGGGGAGAAGGGAGGCAATTTGGGTTGACACAAATAGCTTCCTGGACCCAAAACCCCATGGATTCACAGACACGGACACGCACACGGACACTCATGGACTCTGACACGAACCGAAAATTCGGGTCAGATAATAAGAAGGGAGGATAGGTTGGTTAGGTTGGTTGGTTAGGTTGGTTGGTTAAGTTAGGTTGCCTAGGTTGGTTGATTAGGTTGGTTGGATAGGTTGGTTAGTTAGGTTGGTTGGTTAGGTTGGTTGGTTAGGTTGGTTGGTTGGTTGGTTAGGTTGGTTAGGTTGGTTGGTTAGGTTGGTTAGTTAGCTTAGTTAGGTTAGTTGGTTAGGTTGGTTGGTTTGGTTAGGTTGGTTAGAACTAGAATTAGGTTAGAATTTGAGGTTAGAATTTTAGGTTAAAACAAGCATAATTATGGTTTAGTTATCAATTTAGATAATATGTATGCTTAGGTTGGGTTGGTTAGGGTATGTTGGTAAGGTATAGGTATGGTTGGTTATTTTGTGGTTGGTTTATATATATATATATATATATATATATATATATATATATATATATATATATATATATATATATATATATATATTTATATATATATATATATATATATATATATATATATATATATATATATATATATATATATTAGTATATTTTGGTAGCAGTCTTTCCTGTAGACATATATTATTAAATATGACCGAAAAAGTAAGATTAATAATTCTAACACGAATTTTCTCGATCTTTCGTACATTTCTTTTCACTGTTGGTGGTAATTCAAAAATCAATTCTCCAAAATTCATTTTTATTTCTAGTCTGACGCGACACTTGAGCGCGTTTCGTAAAACTTATTACATTTTCAAAGATTTTAGTTTACACATACACAACTGAATAGAACTTACACATCTCCGATTTGTTTATATCTACATTTGAGTGAGATGGATGGGGTGAGGTGGTATTAATAGGGTATTAATTTCATCAACACAAGACAGAACACGAAACAATGGGTATTGAATGGAAGTGATTGTAGAAAGCCTATTGGTCCATATTTCTTGATGCTTCTATATTGGAGCGGAGTCTTGAGGTGGGTAGTTTACGAAAGATCAAGAAAATTCGTGTTAGAATTATTAATCTTACTTTTTCGGTCATATTTAATAATATATATATATATATATATATATATATATATATATATATATATATATATATATATATATATATATATATATATATATATATATATATATATATATATATATATATATATTTAGGTTAGGTTAGTTTAGGCTAGGAAATTGGCTACGTTTGTAGAAATAGAAATAGGTAAAAAAATAAAAAAAAATGAATAGAGTATAAATAAATTATAAATTATTTAAAAACAATAAATATAATAAAGAGAAAAAAATAGCTGGAATTTTAGGTAACGTTTCTTATCACCGAATGCCTCTGTTCACCTGGCAGTAAATAGGTATCCAGGAGTTGGTTAGGTTAGTTTTGGCTAGGAAATCAGCTAGGTGTGGAGGGTTAGGTTAGGTTAGGTTATTTTAGGGTAGGAAATAGGCTATGTTTGTAGAAATAGTAATAGAAAGAGGGCTGTAATTGTAGGTAGCGTTTCCTATCACCGAACGCCTCTATTCACCTAGCAGTAAATAGGTATCCAGAAGTTAGTTAGTTAGGTTAGTTTAGATAAGGTTAGGTTAGGTTAAATTAGGTTAGGTTAGGTTAGTTATTGCTTGGAAATAGGCTAGGTTTGTAGAAATAGAAATAGGGCTGTAACTGTTGGTAGCGTTTCTTATCACCGAATGCCTCTGTTCATCTTGCAGTAAATAGGTATACAAAAGTAAGTTAGTTAGGTTAGTTTAGATATGGTTAGGTTAGGTTAGGTTAGGTTAGATTAGGTTAGGTTAGTTTTGGCTAGGAAATGGGCTAGGTTAGTTTTGGCTAGGAAATAGGCTAGGTTTGTAGAAATAGAAAGAGGACTGTAACTGTTGGTAGCGTTTCTTATCAGCGAATGCCCCTGTTCACCTAGCAGTAAATAGGTATCCAGGAGTTAGTAAGCAAGCTACTTGGGGCGTGGTGAGTGAGGGTTAGTTAATCAGTCCCTAGATGGATCTTGTGGGTGGTGGGTGTTGGAGACCACTATATAAGCGTAACATGTATAAAATGCCTGTCTGCCTGTCCCCCGACTCAATGATGTTACACGTATTGACTAAATGAAGCCTAAGAGAGCATATGCAAGGCCTAGGATGAGTTATTTGTCAGCAGCAGCAGCAACTTGTGCGAGATCAATGGCAGCGGCGGCATCCCATCCTTTTCTATTTTGGAGCAACAGTAGTAGTAGTAGTAGTAGTAGAAGAAGTAGTAGTAGTCCATTTGTTGTTGGTTAATTTGACTAAATAGTTGCAATAAGTACTATCATTAATGGAGAATTGGCTGCTATGTACCTCCGCCTGCCTGCCCGCCCGCTGCAGTTACCATTATCTTGACTCACTCACTCACATGTGATTAGTTACTACTTGTATACAATAGAAACAGCCATACTACCTACCTACCACCTTGAGAACACTGCGTCTCGTCCCATACATCAGTCAGGTTAAGCACCGTTGAATTTGGTTAGTACATGGATGGGTGACCTGCCTGGGAACAGCAACTGCTGCTGATGGTATACATATTTGGGCAGTCTCCGTGGGTCAGTGTGTGTGTGTGTGTGTACATGAATGTCGCACATGGAAATGTGTACATGCCATTTTAATAATAGTTTACCATCCATGAAGAAAACGTCTACCTATATGTCAGTCCATTGGCTCTCTCTGCCGCCCGGCCGGCCTACCTACCCTGCTAAAATTTGTCCACTCAATATGCTGTTGAATATCTATCTCCAGTGATCACTTACTCTTAATTCCTACATTATTAACCAAATGATCTCATTAACAAATCTTTACACATTTCAACCACCTACCTTCCTGCTAACATCAATCACAAAAACTAATACACTCAACTCAGTCCTAAACACTTTTCTTATTCCTTCCTCAACACTTCGCTCTACATAACCTATCTTACAAAATTAAATTTAAATACCTAACTGCCAACCCATCCCCCTGCCCCCCCCCCCAACGACACTTCCCAAGGTAGCATCTCAGGACCACTCCCCCCCCCCCCACCGTGCCCCCTCCCAAACCAACACCCCCCCCCCCACAATGGAGGCCGCCGTACCCCTACCCCCCCCCCCATACCACCCCATCCACAATCCCACAACACACCCCACCCCCAACACAGAAAATGGCGGCCACAACGCTATATTTAACCAGCCAAAACCTTCGTTTCTTCCCCTATGTACTATTTATTCTTGAAATAAAACGAAGAAAAAACAAACCGGATTTTCCTTCCCTAGTAAAACATATATTTTATAGAATGAGACATAAAATAGCACATATTAGATATTGGATTGCTTGTTTACCATTCTCAAACTTATTTGGAAACACCACACTAATTATTAATTAATACATACTTTTAAACACACACACACACACACACACACACATCTACCTATATGTCAGTCCAGAAGTGACATATGTGACAGTCCAGAAGTCAGTCCTATATGTCCCCCCTAACAGAAGAGTTAGGGGGGACATGATCACCACATTCAAGATTCTGAAAGGGATTGATAGGGTAGATAAAGACAGTCTATTTAACACAAGGGGCACACGTACTAGGGGACACAGGTGGAAACTGAGTGCCCAAATGAGCCACAGAGATATTAGAAAGAACTTTTTTAGTGTCAGAGTGGTTGACAAATGGAATGCATTAGGAAGTGATGTGGTGGAGGCTGACTCCATACACAGTTTCAAGTGTAGATATGACAGAGCCCGATAGGCTCAGGAATCTGTACACCTGTTGATTGACGGTTGAGAGGCGGGACCAAAGAGCCAGAGCTCAACCCCCGCAAACACAACTAGGTGAGTACAACTAGGTGAGTACATGTCAGTTAGCCTAAATTCTCCAATATTCATTCATAAAACTGCTTCACGGGACTGCAACCTCATCAAACAAAGCTGTCAGGTATTTCTAACTGACAACACAAATTAACAACTTCACATGTCAATCATGGCAACTGTTCATAAATAGACACTAACTAACCTTGCTATGAGATATAAATACAAGTGCCAAATTTGATTCAGAAGGCAACTCCAGCGTGGCCTAGTCGGATAGAACATGTTCTTAATCCGGACAGACCTGCGTTCGAGCCTGTCGGAATGGTTGCAAGTACAGGGCACAGATTTCTCTGTGTGTCCCCTCCTGTAGGAGCATCAGTTTCGATAGATTCTCTGGATAGCCAAGATTGATTGACTGACCCTTTGGAATGTGGGGAAGGGTTGAAGTCCGGGGGCCCACGGACGGATACATGGATCAACTGACCTAGGTCAGGTCTTTCAATCCACCTGGATTTCAGGTGGGAGAAGGGAGGCAATTTGGGTTGACACAAATAGCTTCCTGGACCCAAAACCCCATGGATTCACAGACACGGACACGCACACGGACACTCATGGACTCTGACACGAACCGAAAATTCGGGTCAAGATAATAAGAAGGGAGGATAGGTTGGTTAGGTTGGTTGGTTAGGTTGGTTGGTTAAGTTAGGTTGCCTAGGTTGGTTGATTAGGTTGGTTGGATAGGTTGGTTAGTTAGGTTGGTTGGTTAGGTTGGTTGGTTAGGTTGGTTGGTTGGTTTGGTTAGGTTGGTTAGGTTGGTTGGTTAGGTTAGTTAGTTAGCTTAGTTAGGTTAGTTGGTTAGGTTGGTTGGTTTGGTTAGGTTGGTTAGAACTAGAATTAGGTTAGAATTTGAGGTTAGAATTTTAGGTTAAAACAAGCATAATTATGGTTTAGTTATCAATTTAGATAATATGTATGCTTAGGTTGGGTTGGTTAGGGTATGTTGGTAAGGTATAGGTATGGTTGTGTATTTTGTGGTTGGTTTATATATATATATATAATATATATATATATATATATATATATATATATATATATATATTTATATTATATATATATATATATATATATATATAATATATATATATATATATATATATTATATATATATTATATAGATATATATATTAGTATATTTTGGTAGCAGTCTTTCCTGTAGACATATATTATTAAATATGACCGAAAAGTAAGATTAATAATTCTACACGAATTTTCTCGATCTTTCGTACATTTCTTGTCACTGTTGGTGGTAATTCAAAAATCAATTCTCCAAAATTCATTTTTTATTTCTAGTCTGACGCGACACTTGAGCGCGTTTCGTAAAACTTATTACATTGTCAAAGATTTAGTTTACACATACACAACTGAATAGAACTTACACATCTCCAATTTGTTTATATCTACATTTGAGTGAGATGGATGGGGTGAGGTGGTATTAATAGGGTATTAATTTCATCAACACAAGACAGAACACGAAACAATGGGTATTGAATGGAAGTGATTGTAGAGAAGCCTATTGGTCCATATTTCTTGATGCTTCTATATTGGAGCGGAGTCTTGAGGTGGGTAGTTTACGAAAGATCAAGAAAATTCGTGTTAGAATTATTAATCTTACTTTTCGGTCATATTTAATAATATATATATATATATATATATATATATATATATATATATATATATATATATATATATATATATTATATATATATTATATATATATATATATATTAGGTTAGGTTAGTTTAGGCTAGGAAATTGGCTGACGTTTGTAGAAATAGAAATAGGTAAAAAAATAAAAAAAAATGAATAGAGTATAAATAAATTATAAATTATTTAAAAACAATAAATATAATAAAGAGAAAAAAATAGCTGGAATTTTAGGTAACGTTTCTTATCACCGAATGCCTCTGTTCACCTGGCAGTAAATAGGTATCCAGGAGTTGGTTAGGTTAGTTTTGGCTAGGAAATCAGCTAGGTGTGGAGGGTTAGGTTAGGTTAGGTTATTTTAGGGTAGGAAATAGGCTATGTTTGTAGAAATAGTAATAGAAAGAGGGCTGTAATTGTAGGTAGCGTTTCCTATCACCGAACGCCTCTATTCACCTAGCAGTAAATAGGTATCCAGAAGTTAGTTAGTTAGGTTAGTTTAGATAAGGTTAGGTTAGGTTAAATTAGGTTAGGTTAGGTTAGTTATTGCTAGGAAATAGGCTAGGTTTGTAGAAATAGAAATAGGGCTGTAACTGTTGGTAGCGTTTCTTATCACCGAATGCCTCTGTTCATCTTGCAGTAAATAGGTATACAAAAGTAAGTTAGTTAGGTTAGTTTAGATATGGTTAGGTTAGGTTAGGTTAGGTTAGATTAGGTTAGGTTAGTTTTGGCTAGGAAATGGGCTAGGTTAGTTTTGGCTAGGAAATAGGCTAGGTTTGTAGAAATAGAAAGAGGACTGTAACTGTTGGTAGCGTTTCTTATCAGCGAATGCCCCTGTTCACCTAGCAGTAAATAGGTATCCAGGAGTTAGTAAGCAAGCTACTTGGGGCGTGGTGAGTGAGGGTTAGTTAATCAGTCCCTAGATGGATCTTGTGGGGTGGTGGGTGTTGGAGACCACTATATAAGCGTAACATGTATAAAATGCCTGTCTGCCTGTCCCCCGACTCAATGATGTTACACGTATTGACTAAATGAAGCCTAAGAGAGCATATGCAAGGCCTAGGATGAGTTATTTGTCAGCAGCAGCAGCAACTTGTGCGAGATCAATGGCAGCGGCGGCATCCCATCCTTTTCTATTTTGGAGCAACAGTAGTAGTAGTAGTAGTAGTAGAAGAAGTAGTAGTAGTCCATTTGTTGTTGGTTAATTTGACTAAATAGTTGCAATAAGTACTATCATTAATGGAGAATTGGCTGCTATGTACCTCCGCCTGCCTGCCCGCCCGCTGCAGTTACCATTATCTTGACTCACTCACTCACATGTGATTAGTTACTACTTGTATACAATAGAAACAGCCATACTACCTACCTACCACCTTGAGAACACTGCGTCTCGTCCCATACATCAGTCAGGTTAAGCACCGTTGAATTTGGTTAGTACATGGATGGGTGACCTGCCTGGGAACACCAACTGCTGCTGATGGTATACATATTTGGGCAGTCTCCGTGGGTCAGTGTGTGTGTGTGTGTACATGAATGTCGCACATGGAAATGTGTACATGCCATTTTAATAATAGTTTACCATCCATGAAGAAAACGTCTACCTATATGTCAGTCCATTGGCTCTCTCTGCCGCCCGGCCGGCCTACCTACCTGCTAAAATTTGTCCACTCAATATGCTGTTGAATATCTATCTCCAGTGATCACTTACTCTTAATTCCTACATTATTAACCAAATGATCTCATTAACAAATCTTTAC